>NW_025347250.1:440-1724 GCF_016433145.1 Gracilinanus agilis | reverse complement strand
AGAAGTCTTTAACACTCGACAGCTTCTACACAGAGAAAATCCAGACATACGAGCAAACAGAGGAGGAGAACAAACAACCATCCAGACCCTCCCCAAATAAGGAAAACTCCTCACAAGCTATGGAAGAGTTCAAATCTGAGATTCTGAGGAAAATGGAAGAGATCTGGCAAGAAAATAACAGCTTAAAAGGTAGAATCTTGCAACTGGAAAGCGAGGCTCAGAAACCAAATGAACTGATAAGCAAATTGAACACAAGAAATGACCAGATTGAAAAGGAATACCAGAAGATTATGGCCGAAAACAAGAAGATTATGGCCGAAAACCAAAAGATTATGGCCGATAACCAAAAGATTATAGCCGAAAATCAATCCCTAAAGGCTAGAATTGAGCAAGTAGAAACTAATGATCTCTCAAGACAACAAGAACAAATAAAACAAAGCCAAAAGACTGAAAAAATAGAAGGAAACATGAAATATCTCAATGAGAGAGTGACAGACCAAGAAAACCGGTCTAGAAGAGACAATTTGAGAATAATTGGTCTTCCAGAAAAACCAGAAATTAATAAAAACCTGGACTCTATACTAACAGAAATAATTCAGCAAAATTGCCCTGAAGTCCTACAACAAGAGGGCAATATAGACATTGAAAGGATTCATAGAACAGCCACTACATTCGATCAAGAAAGGAAAACACCAAGAAACATCATTGCAAAATTCAAGAGTTTCCAAGCAAAAGAAAAAATCTTACAAGAAGCCAGAAAGAAACAATTCAAATATCAAGGAGCAACAATCAGGATCACACAGGATCTGGCAGCCTCAACACTAAAAGACCGCAAGGCGTGGAATACAATATTCAGAAAGGCAAGAGAGCTGGGCCTGCAACCACGGATCAACTACCCATCAAAATTGACTATATATTTCCAAGGGAAAGTATGGGCATTCAACAAAATTGAAGAATTCCAGGTATTTGCACAGAAAAGACCGGGGCTAAATGGAAAGTTTGATATCCAACCACAAAAATCGAGAGAAACCTGAAAAGGTAAATAAGATACAGAGGGGAAAGAAAGAAAACTTATAATTTTTAAATTTGCCTTTTTAAGGGCCTCAGTGAGATCTAATTATCTGTATTCCTTTGTAGAGAAATATTATGTATAATTCTCTGTAGTGAATTCTATTCACTATTATAATATTCACTATTATAGTAATCAGAAGAATAATTAACAGGGTGAGGGTGGAACACTAAATAATCTAAGATGGCATGGGGGATGGGAAAAAGGGGGAGAAT
>NW_025347250.1:0-342 GCF_016433145.1 Gracilinanus agilis | reverse complement strand
TGTAGAGAAATGTTATGTTTAATTCTCTGTAGTGAACTCTATTCACTATTATAATATTCACTATTATAGTAATCAGAAGAATAATTAACAGGGTGAGGGTGGAACACTAAATAATCTAAGATGGCATGGGGGATGGGAAAGAGGGGGAGAATAGCATGGGACACCAAGAGAAACTTGAGCGAATAAGAAAATAGAATATTCTATTACACACAAAGAGGGCATGGGAGAGAGAGGGGACAAATACTATTATAAGAAGGAGAGGAAGAGAGCATAAAGAGGTAATAATCAAACCTTACTCTCAGTGTAATCAACCCAGAGAGGGAAGAGTAGCTATACTATCCA
>NW_025347249.1:490-1981 GCF_016433145.1 Gracilinanus agilis | reverse complement strand
TTAATTCTAGACTCCCAAAATGATGCTTTCTGCATTCATAAAAATATCTTCTAGAGATATCTTAGATTTTAGAGATACTCTAGAGATACCAGGAATACTGTGTGGACTTTATTGGGAAATAGTTTGTTGTGATAGAAAGAGGACTAGATTAGTGTTAAAAAACGAACAAACTAGTTTTAATTCTTAGCTCTACTGATTAGTAATTGTGTAATTATAGACAAGTTACTTTATTTTTCTATACCTTTTTCCCTTCCTGTAAACTGTATGTGTGTGTGTGTGTGGGGGGGGCATTGTATTAGATGGTCTCCAATGTCCTTTAAAACTCCAACAATCTATGGTTCTTTGAAAGCTAACCGAATTTAGCATTTAGAAAGTAACCTTTAAAAGAGAACTAACATTAAAGTTGTAGGGGGGAAAACTGAATTTTGGGGACAAAGTAACGAGGTATTTGGAGAAAGTGGAGGCAATGCTGGTTGTTTATCAATTCTAAAAGTTCATCAGTAAAAGGCAGTCGTAAATGAAAAGTGGTAGGGTTTTTTTAAACATTTATTAATATTCGTTTTTAACATGGTTTCATGATTCATACTCCTACTTTCCCCTTCACCCCCCGCAGCCCCCCACCCGTGGCCAACACAAATTTCCACTGGTTTTATCATGTGTCATTGATCAAGACCTATTTCCAAATTGTTGATAGTTGCATTGGTGTGGTAGTTTCAAGTCTACATCCCCAATCATGTCCACCCCAAACCATGCTTTCAAGCAGTTGTTTTTCTTATATGTTTCCTCTCCTACAGTCCTTCCTCTGAATGTGGGTAGCGTTCTTTACCATAAATCCCTCAGAGATGTCCTGTGTCATTGCATTGCTGCTAGTACAGAAGTCCATTACATTCGATTTCACCACAGTGTATCAGTCTCTGTGTACAATGTTCTTCTGGCTCTGCTCCTTTCACTCAGCATCAATTCCTGGAGATCTTTCCAGTTCACCTGGAACTCCTCCAGTTTATTATTCCTTTGAGCACAATAGTATTCTATCACCCGCATGTACCACAATTTGTTCAGCCAATCCCCAATTGAAGGACATACCCCCCTTTTCCAGTTTTTTGCCACCACAAAAAGCACAACTATAAATATTTTCATACAAGTCTGTTTATCTATGATCTCTTTGGGGTACAAACCCAACAATGGTATGGCTGGATCAAAGGGCAGGCATTCTTTCATAGCCCTTTGAGCATGATTCCAAATTACCAGCCAGAATGGCTGGATCAGTTCACAGCTCCACCAGCAACGCATTAATGTCCCAATTTTGCCACATCCCCTCCAACATTCATTACTCTCCCCTTATTTCATTTTAGCCAATCTGCTAGGTGTGAGGTGATACCTCAGAGTTGTTTTGATTTACATTTCTCTAATTATTAGAGATTTGGAACACTTTCTCATGTGCTTATTGATACTTTTGATTTCTTTACCTGAAAATTGCCTATTCATGTCTCT
>NW_025347249.1:0-393 GCF_016433145.1 Gracilinanus agilis | reverse complement strand
TTATTGATACTTTTGATTTCTTTACCTGAAAATTGCCTATTCATGTCTCTGGCCCATTTATCAATTGGGGAATGGCTTAATTTTTTTATACAATTGCTTTAACTCCTTGTATATTTGAGTAATTAGACCCCTGTAAGAGTTTTTCGTTATAAAGATTTTTTCCCAATTTGTTGTTTCCCTTCTGATTTTGACTACTTTGTTTTTGTTTGTACAAAAACTTTTTAGTTTAATATAATCAAAAGCATTTAATTTACATTTTGTAATTTTCTCTAACTCTTGCTTGGTTTTAAAGTCTTTCCTTTCCCACAGATCTGACCAGTAAACTATTCTTTGTTCACTTAACTTGCTTATAGTTTCCCTCTTTATATTCAAGTCATTCACCCATTCTGAATT
>NW_025347248.1:0-3060 GCF_016433145.1 Gracilinanus agilis | reverse complement strand
TGAGCACAGTCAGTCTGGCCTCTCCTAACAAGGTGACTGACTGATGGCTTTCTTGATGGTTTCAATCTCAAGAAACTGGGGCTGGGGGAGCAAGAAGCTCTTAAAGACGGAATTATAGGGGGAGGAGAAGATAAAAGATTTTTGCCAAATTAATGAAAAATCAATCTAGTCTCCCAGAGACATTAACGTTCAATGGGCCTTGGATGGAGAGATAGCATGAAAATCCAATCTGGCCAATGAAAAGAAGCCTGGCCTTGGCAAGGGTGCCTAGGGGTGAGGATGAGGAAGCCTAAGAGGGAGGGAGTCCCCTAACCTTCTAGAAAGAATGGAAAAAGCCCCCCTTGAAGACACCCTTCTTAAGGACTGGGAGCAGGGTCATCCTAATAGGGAGGACTGAAGGATCACACAATTTAAAGCTAGAAAAAACCTTAGGGAGACCATCTAGTCCTACCCCCTTATTTTACAGAGAAGAAAACTGTAGCTTAGAGAGAGAAAAGGAAAGAAGGAAATAAGCATTTATTAAGCACCTACTATTTACCCTGAGTGAGTGAAAAGGGCTAAAGGGGAACGGGGAGAGGAACAAGAAGCAGGGGTGAGACTCCCCAATAGTGACTAGCAAAAACTCAATGTAGCCCAAACCAAATTCATTCTTTCCCCCACAAACCCTCCCTTCTTCCAGACATCTTTATTTCTGTCAAATGGAACCATGAACCTTCCAGTGTCCTGGGGCCACTGCCTGAGCATCCTTCTGAACTCACCCTCTATCAATTCAAATAGCCAATCGGTTGCCAATCTCTATAATATCTCTCACATCTCACCCATTCTCTTCACTCACACTACTGCCACTTTAGTTCAGGCCTTCTTCATCTCTCACCTGGATTATTGAAATAGCCTCTCATCTCTCTAATCTATCCTACACATTGCTGCCAAAGCAATTTTCCTAAGCACTGATCTAAACGTGTCACTTCCTTACTTAATCATCTCTTATGGTTCTCTATTGACTAGGGGGAAAATGCAATCTGTTCTGTAGAGCCCTTGAACTCAGGACTAGGAACAAAAAAATTAAAATGAAATATAACCTCTATCCTTTTAGAGCTAAAAGGAAGCTGAGAATGCATCTAGCTGGATCTTTCATTTTACAGATGAGGAAGCCCAGAGAAGAGAAATAACTTGACCAAGATCACCCTAGTCAAAACTAGAATTTGAACCCCAGCTCTCTGACTCCAGAGCTCATTCCACAATGCCACAGTACCAATCACTTACTGCTGGGGGATGATCAAATGGTTCCTCACTTTCCCCTTGCAACCAAGCCCAAAGCTACCCCTCCCAGGGGCTAGCAAAGCTCAGCTAATGTCCAGCTTTATTAAGAGACAGATGTTGGGTCTGGAGTTCAAATGATCAGTGAAGCCCATTTGAGAGTTATTGGCCAAGGGAGAGAAGAAATGAAGGACAAGGGGAGACTAATGGGGGACACCAACATTCGGAGATGGAATAGAGACAGAGAAGATGATGAGAGGGGTAGGAGGGAAATGTTCTGGTCTTCCTGGGGCCTGAACCTCTTTGGTTCCAGGGATCAGGAATCCGTTGTTCCCTTTATATATATTTTTTAAAAACCCTTGTACTTCGGTGTATTGTCTCATAGGTGAAGAGTGGTAAGGGTGGGCAATGGGGGTCAAGTGACTTGCCCAGGGTCACACAGCTGGGAAGTGGCTGAGGCCAGCTTTGAACCTAGGACCTCCTGTCTCTAGGCCTGACTCTCACTCCACTGAGCTACCCAGCTGCCCCCCCCCTTTATATTTTTAATGACATTCAGTCTCCCATCTCCTATCTACCCATCGGAGTGATGAACTGGCTATTCCTCATGCCTAGAATGTTTCCCTTCCTTATCTCTGGTTCAAAGATCTCTCTAAGGCTCAACTAAAGCGCTGCTGGCTCCCATGGTCATTAGGGCTCCACTCCTTCTAGAAGGTTGGGGGATATCATTATACATACAAGAAGTAGGGTGAGACACACACACATATATATCCTCTGTGTGTGTATGTGTGTGTACTTATATCTGCATCTAGGTGTGGATTTTTGCTTTGTTTCTAATTAATGTTTGGAATTCAGAATAGGATTAGGTGATAATATTTAAATGGCAAAAAGAAAATAGGATGCTGTGCAATTAACAAAGCTAGTACAAGAAAATAAAACCTTTCTTGGTAAAGAAAAAAAAAATATATATATATATATGGTGGGGGAGGCAGCTAAGTGGCTCAGTGGATTGAGAGCCAGACCCAGAGATGGGAGATCCTGGATTCAAATTTGGCCTCAGATACTTCCTAGCTATGTGACCCTGGACAAGTCACTCAACCCTTATTGCCTAGCCCTTACTGCTCTTCTGCCTTGGAACCAATACATAGTACTGATTCTAAGATAGAAGGTAAGGGTTAATATATATCAACCCTTACCTTCCATATATATATATATAAAATGAAAGAAGCAAAAAACAAAGAGCCCTAATTCACCAGAAGTGTTGTTGCTGTCATGACAAATATCTAGTTCAGAGTCCAAATGGATAAAAGATTCCATGGATGACAATATTTTGGTTATACAAAACCCTAGAACATGGAAAGTGCTACTAAATAAGATTCATGGTCACTCAAAAATGTCAAGATTTTTACCCAGGAAAAACCAAACAAGTGAATGTAGTTGGANGTGTGTGTACTTATATCTGCATCTAGGTGTGGATTTTTGCTTTGTTTCTAATTAATGTTTGGAATTCAGAATAGGATTAGGTGATAATATTTAAATGGCAAAAAGAAAATAGGATGCTGTGCAATTAACAAAGCTAGTACAAGAAAACAAAACCTTTCTTGGTAAAGGAAAAAAAAATATATATATATATATGGTGGGGGAGGCAGCTAAGTGGCTCAGTGGATTGAGAGCCCGACCCAGAGATGGGAGATCCTGGATTCAAATCTGGCTTCAGATACTTCCTAGCTGTGTGACCCTGGACAAGTCACTCAACCCCTATTGCCTAGCCCTTACTGCTCTTCTGCCTTGGAGCCAATACATAGT
>NW_025347247.1:362-1060 GCF_016433145.1 Gracilinanus agilis | reverse complement strand
TTGGTGTGGTAGTTTCAAGTCCACACCCTCAATCATGTCCACCCCGACCCATGCGTTCAAGCAGTTGTTTTTCTTATATGTTTCCTCTCCTGCAGTCCTTCCTCTAAATGTGGGTAGCTTTCTTTACCATAAATCCCTCAGAATTGTCCTCGGTCATTGTATTGCTGCCATTATATTCAATTTTACCACAGTATATCAGTCTCTGTGTACAATGTTCTTCTGGCTCTGCTCCTTTCGCTCTGCATCAGTTCCTGGAGGTCTCTCCAGTTTGCCTGGAACTTCTCCAGTTTATTATTCCTCTTAGCCCAATAGTATTCCATCACCCTCATATACCACAGTTTGTTCAGCCATTCCCCAATTGAAGGACATACCCTCCTTTTCCAATTTGTTGCCACCACAAAAAGCGCAGCTATGAATATTTTCGTATAAGTCTGTTTATCTATGATCTCTTTGGGGTAAAAACCCAGCAATGGTATGGCTGGATCAAAGGGCAGGCATTCTTTTATAGCCCTTTGAGCATGATTCAAAATTGCCAGCCAGAATGGCTGGATCAGTTCACAACTCCACCAGCAATGCATTAATGTCCCAATTTTGCCACATCCCCTCCAACATTCATTACTCTCCCCTTCTTTCATTTTAGCCAATCTGCTAGGTGTGAGGTGATACCTCAGAATTGTTTTGATTTGCGTTTCTCTAAT
>NW_025347247.1:0-298 GCF_016433145.1 Gracilinanus agilis | reverse complement strand
CTGATTTTGACTACATTGTTTTTGTTTGTACAAAAACTTTTTAGTTTAATATAATCAAAGCCATTTAATTTACATTTTGTAATTTTCTCTAACTCTTGCTTGGTTTTAAAGTCTTTCCTTTCCCAGAGATCTGAAAAGTATACTATTCTGTGTTATAAACTTAACATGTTTATAGTTTCCCTCTTTATATTCAAGTCGTTCACCCATTCTGAATTTATCTTGGTGTAGGGTATGAGATGTTGAACTAGACGTAATCTCTCCCATATTGTTTTCCAAATTTCCCAGCAGTTTTTGTCAA
>NW_025347246.1:1557-8338 GCF_016433145.1 Gracilinanus agilis | reverse complement strand
AGTTCATTTGGTTTCTGAGCCTCACTTTCCAGTTGCAAGATTCTACCTTTTAAACTGTTATTTTCTTGCCAGATCTCTTCCATTTTCCTCAAAATCTCAGTTTTGAACTCTTCCATAGCTTGTGAGGAGTTTTCCTTATTTGAGGAGGGTCCGGATGCTTGTTTGTTCTCCTCCTCTGTTTGCTCGGTTGTCTGGATTTTCTCTGTGTAAAAGCTGTCGAGTGTTAAAGACTTCTTTTTCTTGTTATTATTCTTTCTCTTCTGAACTTCCTGTGACTGAGTAGCCATCATTAGCCCAACAGCTTCTCAGGTTTATCCTCGTGCTCAGTGTCTGTTCGCAGTCTATTGGTTCCTGAGGTCTGAGTTCTGGTTTTTTCCAAGGTCAAGCCCCCTGGTGGACTTGATCCTCTGCAGGAGGTTCCTTTACAAGTCTAAGGGCGCTGCTTCCACAGTCGTATACCCGTCTGCACTGGTTCCCCACTCAGGTTTTCAGAGCTTTAGTTCCTGGCTGTGTCTGCCTCCACCCATGCCTGCGCCCAGTGTCCACTCTCTGCTCCCGCGCTCAGATTTCGTGTGCGTTCTTTGGCTTAATGGGGTCCTAAATCTTGCTGCTCTCAGGAACAGGCCCCGGAGCTGCCAATGACTCGATGGGTGCCCCAAACTTGCTCTATTTCTTTTTAGCTGGCTTCAGAGCTCTAGATCTTGTGTGTGGAGGGGGTGGGGGTGGGGCAGTTGCTCAGCCCGCGATTAAGTGAGAGCCCTTTATAGCCTGGAAATGTCTCGATTCCACGTACCTTCCCCGCTGTGCCCTGTTGTGGGGTTCCTCTGTTCATCTGGACTTGTTTTTATGTCCCCTTGAGGAGTTTTGTGTGTTTCGGTCAGGAGAGGTTAAGAGCTGCTTCTTACTCTGCCGCCGTCTTAACCTGGAACCTCTTGATCCGTGACATTCTTAAAGAAGCAGACACTAGTAAACAAGCCTCACACCTCCTCAGCTTGGCTGAGGACGCTATCTTAGAATCTAAGACAAAAAATGAAGAACCAAACTCGACTAAAGAACAGAGCTCGCCCCTCAAGGGGAATGAGCGTCCCTCGTCTCTCTTAGACGAACCTATCAAAAATTCCTCCCTTGAGGAGCCCCTTGTTCCCTCTAAGCCTGGACCACGCCTTTATCCAGTCCTATACACGGACCCTCCTCAAGATAGCACACTTAATCCGGCTTATCAAGCAGAACTAGAGGAGGAGACAGCCCGCTACCATAACAATGGCCCTCTGAGGAATAGACCAAATTCGTCCCATCCCCCACCATCCAACTTGCCCTCCCAGTCCTCCCAGGTTCGGATAACCTCAAAGAGGCTACGAATCAACTAAGCAGTCAAGTCACTGACCTTAAGCAGTTCTTAGACTTGCAAAGGGAGGTTTATACATTAACTAATCAGTTGCAGGACTTACAGTTAAACATTCTCCGGCCACTGAACTGTAATATCAAGCTGGTGCAGCCAAAAACTATGACAAAGTCTAAGAACCCTGCCCTTGTTTTCCCTGCCGTTACTAGACAACAGGCCACAGAGATTGCCCCCGAAAACCTTCCTTTAGAAACCCCCCTCCCACATGATTCCTCTGACTCCGAACAGGAGGAAGAGGGGGAGGAGGAAAGCGGATCCCATGGACATTCCAGGGCCGCAGATACTTCAGGCCTCCCCCACCATCATCGGTCAATTTATAAAAAATTAAAAATTAAGCACATTAAAGACCTGCATTCGGCAGTTAAAAATTATGGCCTGAATGCCCCTTTTACACTCTCCATCCTAGAAGGGCTTAGAGGAGAGGGACACATGCTCCCCTCCGAATGGTCCAAAGTTGTGCAATCTGTCCTATCCCAAGGGCAATTTCTAATTTGGAAGGCAGAGTTCCTTGAAAGGGCAGAAAATCAAGCTAAGCTTAACTTAAAAAATGCCCAGACAGCTAATTGGACAACCGACAAGATTGTTGGCTATGACCACTTTGCATTAGAAAACCAACAGATGAGGCTGCCTCCCGGCTTACTCATGCAAACGGCGCACGCTGCTATGGCCGCATGGCGGGCAGTTCCTGCCACTGGCTCTGTTACAGCACCTCTCTTGAAAATCCTTCAGGGACCCAATGAGCCCTACGCGCAGTTTGTTGCAAAACTTCTTGAAACTGCTGAGAGAGTCTTAGGTCAGGATGGGTCAGACAACCTAGTGGTAAGACATTTAGCGATTGAAAACGCTAACTCTGCCTATAAGGCAGCCTTAAGGGGGCAAGCTAGAGACCTTGATCTAAACGGGATGATCCGCCTATGCAGTGACATTGATGCCTATGACCACAAACTAAACAAGTCCATCTCCTTAGCCATCGGGGCAGCCATTCAGGCCTCTCGCCCCCCCCCCCCGAAATTGTTTTAAATGCGGGCAACCTGGCCATTTTGCCCGCGAATGCCCTTCTAATCAAAACCCTAAGCAGACTTCCGCATTTCCCCCGGTCAATAGGCCACCACCTGACACTTAGTCAGAAGGGTCGGCATTGGGCTCGGGATTGCCGATCCAAAACTGCTCTTCCCCCGATACAGGGAAACGGGATACGGGGCTCCTACGGGAGCCCCTGCCCAGTTCCCTTACTCGAGCCACAGCCGGCAGCGCAGGCCTGGACCTCTGTGCCGCCTCCACCCGAATATTAACCCCTGAAGAAGGCCCGGTAGTCCTCCCCACCTTACAAGGTGTAGTTGTGCATCCCACCCTTGTCGATAACGACTACACAGGGGAGATTATCATAGAATCTCTGCATGGTCCTGTTACCATCCCTGCCGGTAAACGCTTAGCTCAGGCCCTCCCCCTCCCCATGATAGGTGATTTTCCTGCCGCAGCCCAAAAACGAGGTCCTTCCTCACCCGGCTCCTCCAACATTTATTGGGTACAACAACTTACTGAGTCCCGACCCACTCTGCAATTAAAGATCGAAGGAAAAACCTTCACAGGGCTGCTGGACACAGGGGCAGACTCTACTGTCATCTCCCAGGCTCATTGGCCCCGTGCCTGGCCCCTTCAACCCTCAGCCACCCACCTGTCAGGAATAGGTCAGATCCAAGATACCCTCCAAAGTACTAAGCTCCTCCATTGGCAAGATACTGAGGGCAATAGTGGCACTACCCGTCCCTATGTAGTCGCAGGACTCCCCTCTAATCTCTGGGGCAGGGATATTCTAGCCCAGATGCGGCTCCTTATGGTTAGCCCCAGTGATGCTGTCACCACCATGATGCTGAAATCTGGGTACCTCCCAGGCAAAGGCCTTGGCAAGAACGAACAAGGCATCTTACACCCAATATCCCCCCCAGCCCAAAACGATAAAGGAGGACTTGGGTCAAAAAAATTTTTTTATAAAGGCCACTGATCCCCCTGCAATCCAGGCTGATAAGATCACCTGGAAGTCCGATTCTCCTGTCTGGATTGACCAGTGGCCTCTAACATCTGAGAAGGTTCAAGCTGCCCTAATGCTAGTGCAGGAGCAACTCTCTCTTGGACACCTTGAACCTTCCTATGGAATACACCCATTTTTGTTATTAAAAAGAAATCGGGGAAATGGAGACTTCTACAGGACCTACGTGAAGTCAATAAGACCATGCTACCCATGGGGGCTTTACAGCCAGGCCTTCCATCCCCGACTGCTATCCCAAAAGGATTCAGCAAAATTGTCATCGATATTAAGGATTGCTTTTTCTCAATCCCTCTTGATCCCTCCGATAGCCCTCGCTTTGCATTTTCCATTCCCATAGTCAATCATATAGGGCCTAACCCCCGATTTCAGTGGTCTGTATTGCCCCAAGGAATGGCTAATTCTCCTGCACTATGTCAGAAATTCGTTGCTCAATCTATTGACCCTGTCAGGACTCAGTATCCTTCGGCCTATATCATCCATTATATGGATGATCTCCTCATTGCTGCCCCTTCCCCCTCATTGACACAGACTATAGCCCAGGCTATCGTCAGCGCGCTCCAAGCTCGCGGCTTTAGCATTGCCCCAGATAAAATTCAAACTCAATACCCCTTCACCTTCCTAGGATTTCGACTTGAACCCGACCGGCTCTTCTCCAATAAGGTTGAGCTTAAACGCTCTTCCCTCAAGACTCTTAATGATTTCCAGAAGCTTTTAGGGGACATTAATTGGCTACGCCCCTATCTGCAACTTTCCAAAGCAGACCTCCGTCCTCTGGAGGACATTCTTAGAGGGGATGCTGACCCTTCCTCCCCTTGTTCTTTGACCCCGGCAGGTGAAGCTTCCCTCAAAAAGGTAGAACAGGCTATAGCTACACAGAATATTGGATACTTCTCCCCAAAATTATCCCTGTACCTCCTCATCTTCCCTACTGAATTCTCTCCCACTGGACTCCTATGGCAAGATCCTTCTCCCCATGTACAATCGAAAGATTCTTGCTCCGTACCCCGATTTGGTTGCCCGTATAGCTATGATAGGCATTCGCCTTTCTACACGCCATTTTGGCCGTCCCCCTGACCACGTGGTATCCCCTTATAGCAGAGAACAGCTCGACTGCCTCAAATCTCAGAATGATAACTGGGCTATACTCATGTCCTCGTTTCAGGGCACCTTAGATAATCACATGCCCAGTAATAAATTGTTACAGTTTCTTAATCTTACCCCCTTCATACTCACACGTCAAACCCGATCCTCCCCCATCTCAGGAGCACCCACAATTTTTGTGGACGGTTCCAAAACTGGCCTTGCTGCCATAGTCAGGAACAATCACCCTCGCTCCATCCAAACTCCTTATGAGTCCGCGCAGCTGGTGGAACTTTATGCTGCTTTAACAGTTTTTCACTCCCTGCCCGATACTCCATTTAATCTCTATTCGGATAGCAGGTATGTTGTCCAATCCCTGCTCCGACTAGAAATCGTTCCTGCAATTCAACCAACAACTGCTTCTTTTCTTCTTTTTTCCCAACTCCAGCAAGCCATTCGATCACGGTCCTGCCCCTTTTTCGTGAGCCACATACGTGCCCACTCCGGCCTCCCGGGCCCCTTATCCTTCGGGAATGACCTTGCGGACCAGCACACTCGCTTAACTGCCTTAGCAACCACATCCACCCCCTCTACCGCCCTCTTGTCCGACCCTGTCTCCCTCACTACAGAGGCACATAGGCTTCACCACCTTAACTCTCAATCACTCTGCCTGGCCTACAAAATTCCCAGAGAACAGGCCAGGTCAATTGTGAAAAATTGTAAGAATTGTGTTACTCTCTTGCCTGAACCCCATTTGGGGATTAACCCCCGTGGTCTTCTCCCCGGCCACTTATGGCAGATGGACGTCACCCACGTCCCTTCTTTTGCTAAACTTAGGTATGTTCATGTTTCCATTGATACGTTTAGTGGCTTTCTTTTCGCATCTGCACAATCAGGGGAAGCCACTAAACACGTCATTAAGCATATGTTTCTTGCCATGTCTATGATGGGGAAACCTCTCTCCATTAAAACAGACAATGGCCCTGGCTATACCAGCCAAGCCTTTAAACAATTTTGTTCCCAGCTAGGCATAAAACATGTTACAGGCATACCTTATAACCCACAAGGGCAAGGTACTGTCGAACGAGCAAACCAAACTCTTAAAAATACTCTTTTTAAACTCAAAGCCCAAGAAACTCTTTATCCGTTAAGTGGCAATCAGACTTTGCTTCTTGCTCAAGCCCTCTTTGTTCTTAATTTCCTCACGCTGGATGCCGAAGGGCATTCTGCTGCTGACCGCCACTGGCATCCGCATACTTCATCTAATTTGGCCACTGTCCTTTGGCGTGACCCCATCACGGGCCTCTGGTGTGGCCCCGACCCTGTCATTATTTGGGGAAAGGGCTCCGCCTGTATTTTTGATAAAGCAGCTAATAATGCCCGTTGGATTCCATCTAGACTGATTAAACCTTTCGCCCCTGGTCTTGTCCCTGAGAAGTCTTTTTCTTCTTCCTTTTTCAGAACCACAACCCTGACGACACCACAGATGGGACCTCAGATCCTGAACTCGCTTTCTCTGGCAGTTTATATCCTCTACTCCACTTCCAGTCCTCATCTCCTGGTCCAACAACGGTGGGAGATCATCAATCCAGTTAATCAAGCCATCATTACCTCCGTTTCTTCTTCCCAATGGCCCCAGTGGACGTGGTTTCCTTCCATTCCGGTCGATCTTTGTGCCCTAGGCGTCCCCCAGATGTCCTTAATCCACTACTGCGCCCCTACCTTCCCTGGCTTGCCTATCCTCCCAGATTACTGGACTCAATACACTCAGTTTCCTCTATATGGCTGCCCGGGGTTTGATCAGCCACCACACTGTGGGGATCAGACAGACGGATTTTGTGCAGCCTGGGGATGCGAAACCATTGGTACTGGATATTGGATCCAGGCGAACCAGGATTTGATATCAATAACCCGCAATCTATCCCGTCCATCTGTGTGCACCCCCAGTCCTCCTAATTGTAATCCCCTCTTTATCACATTTACCAATGCAGGGAAACGAAGTGTTAAATGGACAGATGGTTTGACTTGGGGTTTATGACTCTATAAGAAAGGCGGTTTTGATGATGTTCTTCTTTTCACCCTCTGCCTCCGTGTGCAGCCCCTCATTGTTTCTGTTGGTCCTAACATCATCCTCTCAGATCAACGACGCCCTTTTTCCCCTAACCCCCAGCCATTACCGACTCCCACGTCTCCCCCCATCCCATCGGTCCCCCCCTTTTCCCCTTCATCTCCGAATACCTCCTCCCAGCTAC
>NW_025347246.1:0-1512 GCF_016433145.1 Gracilinanus agilis | reverse complement strand
TTTTCCCCTTCATCTCCGAATACCTCCTCCCAGCTACAGTCCCAGTCACAGCAAGGTACAGCATATTCCCGGTACAGCAGACAGATTTTTATCTCTAGTATCAGGTGCCTACACTGCCCTGAACGCTTCCAGGCCAGATTTGACGATTAAGTGTTGGCTCTGTCTGAGTCCACAACCCCCTTACTATGAAGGTATTGCCTATATGGCAGAACCCAATGAAACAGCTCTAGCTTCCCCGCACTGCGCCGCCTTTTCTCGCCGTCTCACTCTTGCTGAAGTCTCTGGCCATGGCCTTTGTTTAGGCACCATTCCCCAATCTCATGCCCACTTATGTAACTCCACCCTTGACCTCCCCCCTTCCCCTTCCTTTTTGGAAGCCCCGAATAATGGCTTTTGGGCTTGCAATACTGGCCTCACCCCTTGTATAGCTCTTCTAGTTTTCAATACCTCCTTTGAATTCTGTGTTCTTGTCCAGCTATGGCCACGTATCTCTTTCCACACGGACGATAGTGTGGTCTCTCTCCTTTCCCCCTCTCCTAGAACACGTAGGGAACCCTTTACTACTTTAGCTATTCTGATAGGGATTGGAGGCCTCACTGCAGGCATTGGCACTGGCACCACCGCCCTCCTCCAGACCCAACATCTTGACGCCCTCCAGACAGCTATGATAACCGACTTAGAAGCTCTTGAAAAGTCAGTCACAGCACTGGAACAATCCCTTACATCCTTATCAGAGGTAGTCTTACAGAATAGACGAGGACTGGACCTTCTCTTTTTAAAAGAAGGGGGATTATGCGCAGCCCTCAAAGAGGAATGTTGTTTTTATGCTGATCATACTGGCGTAGTAAGGGAATCTATGGCAAAGTTACGTGAACGACTAGCACAAAGAAAAAGGGAAGCTGAGGCACAGGAAGGATGGTTTAATACCCTTCTCAGAGGTTCTCCTTGGCTCTCCACTTTAATTCCCACTATTATTACACCTCTCTTTATATTTTTATTGATCTTAACCTTTGGCCCTTGGGCCTTCCAACGTCTAACGAAACTCATCAAAACTAACGTTAACTCAGCCCTTGATAAGTTCCCTATGGTTCAATACCATCGTATTGAGATGATGGATACAGAACAACCTGGCGGCACTCGTTTGCAGTTTTCCAGCAGGGTGGTAACCCAATGACGGGAGTAGCACAGGTCCTCAACCCTTGATGGTTGAGTAACTCCCGTGTAGCCTAAGACAGGGGCCCTCGCTGCCAATCTCACTTATGGATTAACAAGGTGTCTTAGGAAAAACTTCTGGTGTTAAGACAGACTTGGATGGAACAACGACCAAAGGATAATGAACTTATTCCTAACGCCCTTCTATTTAAAAAAAAGAAAGGGGGAATTGTTAGGGACCAAGACTTTAAGATAAAATAGTCACTCATCTAAGAATAGATATTAATCATTCACTCTTCTAAGATAAGATATTGATCATAGGCCCAGCTTGGATGGAGACAGTAAGACGCCACAGGAGAT
>NW_025347245.1:395-1087 GCF_016433145.1 Gracilinanus agilis | reverse complement strand
TTTCCAAATTTCCCAGCAGTCAAACTGAGTATTCTTTTTTTTTTTTTTACATTTATTAATATTCATTTTTAACATGGTTACATGATTCATGCTCCTCCTTTCCCCTTCAACCCCCCCCCCGCACCCCCCTACCCATGCGCATTTCCACTAGTTTTGTCATGTGTCCTTGATCAAGACCAATTTCCAAATTGTTGGTAGTTGCATTGGTGTGGTAGTTTCGAGTCTACACCCTCAATCATGTCCACCCCGACCCATGCGTTCATGCAGTTGTTTTTCCTATATGTTTCCTCTCCTGCAGTCCCTCCTCTGAATGTGGGTAGCATCTTTACCATAAATCCCTCAGAATTGTCCTGGGTCATTGCATTGCTGCTGGTTCAGAGGTCCATTACATTCGATTTTACCACAGAATGTCAGTCTCTGTGTATAGAGTTCTTCTGGCTCTGCTCCTTTCGCTCTGCATCAGTTCCCGGAGGTCTCTCCAGTTCGCCTGGAACTTCTCCAGTTTATTATTCCTTTTAGCACAATAGTATTCCATCACCCGCATGTACCACAGTTTGTTCAGCCATTCCCCAATTGAAGGACATTCCCTCCTTTTCCAATTTGTTGCCACCACAAAAAGCGCAGCTATGAATATTTTCGTACAAGTCTGTTTATCTATGATCTCTTTGGGGTACAAACCCAGCAATGGTATG
>NW_025347245.1:0-300 GCF_016433145.1 Gracilinanus agilis | reverse complement strand
GGATCAGTTCACAGCTCCACCAGCAATGCATTAATGTCCCAATTTTGCCACATCCCCTCCAACATTCATTACTCTCCCCTTCTTTCATTTTAGCCAATCTGCTAGGTATGAGGTGGTACCTCAGAGTTGTTTTGATTTGCATTTCTCTAATTATTAGAGATTTGGAACACTTTCTCATGTGCTTATTGATACTTTTGATTTCTTTACCTGAAAATTGCCTATTCATGTCTCTTGCCCATTTATCAATTGGGGAATGGCTTGATTTTTTATACAATTGCTTTAACTCCTTGTATATTTGAG
>NW_025347244.1:0-4638 GCF_016433145.1 Gracilinanus agilis | reverse complement strand
TTGTGGGAACAAGCAAGCACAGAGAAGGATATTTGGGGTGTTGAACTAAGTGGCAGGAGAGGCTTTGGGAAGAAACAGCAAAGGCTGCTGGGAAAGAACTTTGGGGGAGATCGTCCTGGGACTCGGTGGTGAATGGAGGAGGACGATGACCTCAGCTCAGGAGTCACATCTTTGAACACCTGGGATTTTCCCAACCTTTACCTCGTGCCTCAGAGACCAGAGATCAGACAGGTTTTCTCCTGGATAACAGCCACAAGAGGCTGCTTAAATTGCTGACAGCAGCTGGAGGGGTTTCAGCTGGGAAAGCCCACTGAGCCAGCCTGAAGATAATTCCTCTCTGTGCCAGCTTAAGAAGGACATGGCTAGCTGCCATTAGAGTAGGTTAGCAGGCAGAAGAGAGGAAAAGAACATTGTCAGGCCAAAGCTTAGGCTTGGCTTAGGCCAACAAGACTTCCTAACTCCTTTTGTGAATAGACTAAGGATTCCTAATCCCTCTTTCTGAACCCTTCCTGGATCCTGTGTTAATAAACCACCCAGTTAAGACACCAGGCAGTCATGTAGGATTTGTGAAGGGAGAGTGTGAAAGAGGAAATTCGGGGAGGCAATTTTAATAAGCTTCCATTAAGTAAAACATGAAGCTGTCTGCCATTACTGCCTCCCTGACAGGAACTGGGTCCAGAAGAGGCTTTCTAGGGGGCCAGGCCAATTCGTTAAGCCCTCGCAACATGTCTGAACCATACCTGATAGAAGTCCTTCTGTGAAAACGGTCCCTGTCCATCTCTGTTCGCAATACCATCACAGGATAAACCTCTTGAAGCTCTTAGCGTTAAGGTGAAGGGTAATGAGTTTTTTACTTAAGCAATCTTTTAGAGTTCTCCCTCCACCCTTTTAACAAAAGGAAGCCATTCCTGGGGATTTCCAGGGACAAAGAAATTGCAAAAAGTAGCAGAGCAGATGGTGTCTCTGACCCAGACTCTAGAGGCAAGAATTGACATTCTCGCAAGTATTTTTGTTTATGCAGAATATGAAAAATAAATTCTCCCAATTTCCTCCTCTCCTTCTTGGGGGAAACTATGCCTCAGTTTCCCAAATGAGTTACCCCAATGTGAAGACTATACATTACATGGAAGGCTTACCTGGGATGCTTGGGTGCTTTTCAACATAATATTTTAAACGATTATTAAATGCCTGGATAGAGCAGTGACGGGGGCACCCCTCATGGGTAGTCATTAAGGTGGTATCCCCCCTTCTGCCATAAGAGTCCTACCAGCAAACAAAATAACAGAATATGGGAGAGACATGAAAGTGATTGATGACGCAACTTCCACTCAAGAGACTGTTATGTCCAAGGACTCAAAGTCTATTTTCTATTTTCCCCAATTATAATATAAGAAATCTGACAGTCTAGGTGAAATGGGCATTTACTAAAGTCTAAAATACCCAGATTAACATAAGAGGAAATAGAATACTCAAATAATCCCATATTAGAAAAAGAAATTGAAAAAGCCAACAATGAACTTCCCAAGAAAAAATCCCCAAGGCCAGACAGAATGATAAGTGAATTCTATCAGGCAGTGTTAAAGAACAGTTAAACCCAATTCTATGGAAAATATCTGGCAAAGAAATAGTCCTAAAAATTCTTTTTCTGACACAAATATGGTGCCAATACCTAAGCCAGGAAAGCCAAAAAGAGAGAAATAAAATACAGACCAGTTTCCTTAATGAATATTGATGCAAAAATCTTAAATAATATATTAGCAGAGATGACAGCAATCAATTACAAAGACTATATAAGATGACCAGAAGGGATTTTTACCAGGAATGCAAGGCTGATTTAATATTGGGAAATCTATCAGCATAACTGACCATATCAAAACCAAACAATAATAAAAATGGCAGTATCTCAATAGATGTAGAAAAAAACCCTCAACAAACTACAACACCCATTCGTATTTAAAACACTGGAAAGCCTAGGAATAAAAGGACCTTTCCTTAAAATAATAAATAGTATCTATCTAAAACCATCAGCAGGTCTCATCTGCAATAGGGATAAGTTAGAAGCTTGCCCAGTAAGGTCAGGAATGAAGCATGGATGCCCATTGTCACCACTATAATTTAATATTCTGCTACAAATTTTAGCTTTAGGAATAAAAGAAGAGAAAGAAATTGAAGGAGTTAAAGTAGGCAGTTAGGAAACTAAACTATCATTCTTTGCAGAGGATTTGATGATCTACTTAGAGAATCCTAGAGAATCAACTGAAAAACGAGTTAAAATAATAACATGAGCAAAGTTTCAAAATACAAAATAAACGCACATAAATCATTAGCATTTCTGTATATTTCCACCAAAGTCCAGGGGAAATGTTAGAAAGGGAATTTCCATTTAAAATCACACTAGACAACATAAAATACTTAGCAATCAATTTGCCAAGACCAATGTAGGAATTATATGTACACAATTACAAAAAAAAAATACAACAAAAACTTCTCACACAAATAAAATTGGATCTAAACAAATGGAAAAACATTAGTTACTCATGGGTAGGTTGAGCATTTAACATAATAAAAATGACAATCCTACCTAAATTAATTTACTTCTTCAGTGCTATAAGAAACTACAAAAAATCTGTTTTATGGATTTGGAAAAAGTAATAGCAAAATTTATCTGGAAGAACAAAAGATAAAAAAATATTAAAGGAATTATTGAAAAATAATTATGAAGGATGGTGGCAGAGCCGTGCCAGATCTGAAATTGTATCATAAAGCAGTAATCACCAAAAACATCTGGTACTGGCTAAGAAATAAAATTGTGGATCAATGGAAAAGATTAGGTGTAACTGATCTTAACAATTTAGTTTTTGATAAACCCAGAAACCCCAGCTTCTAGAATTAGAAGTCACTATGTGACAAAAATTGGTGAGAAAATTGGAAAACAGTATGGCAAAAATTAGGTAGAGATCAATATCTCACACTCCATACCAAGATAAGTTCAAAATGGGACTATGATTTGAACATAGAAAGAAAGAGATAT
Organism: Gracilinanus agilis; assembly: GCF_016433145.1. Taxonomy (NCBI): domain Eukaryota; kingdom Metazoa; phylum Chordata; class Mammalia; order Didelphimorphia; family Didelphidae; genus Gracilinanus; species Gracilinanus agilis. Next base: position 1,607 of record NW_025347244.1, on the reverse strand, counting down.
AAGTATAGTAGAGGAACATAAAATAGCTTACCTGTCAGATCAGTGGAGGAAAGAATAATTTATTACCCAAAACAAGATAGAAAACATTACAGCATATAAAAAATAATTTTGACTGTATTAAATTTAAAGGATTTTGTACAAATCCATTTTAACCAAGATTAGAAGGGAAACAACAAATTGGGGGAGGGATTTTAATGGCAAATTTCTCTGATAAAGGTCTCATTTCTCAAATGCATCAAGAACTTAAATAAATTTCTAGGAATCCATGGCATTCTTATTCAAGAAATGTTTCAGATATGAATAAGCACTTTTCAGATAAAGACACCAAAGTCATCATTAATTATATAAAAATGTTCTGAATCCCTCTTGATTAGAGAAGTGCAAATTAAATTAAAACAACTGGGAGGGGCCACTCACACCTATCAAATTTGGCTAATATGACAGTAGAGGGAAATGATAACAATTGGAGGTACTATGACAAATTTGGGACTCATGCATTGATGGTGGAGTTGTGAACTGATCCCATCAATCTGAAGGGCAATTTGGAATTATGCACAAAGGGGTATAAACACTGCATACATTTTAATCCAGTAATAACTCTACTCAGTCTGTGTCCCAAAGAGCTCTTTTTTTTTTTTAAAGAGGTAATGGGCCACGTGTACAAAGATATTTATTTATACCTGCTCTTTTTGTAGTAGTAAAGAATTAGAAAGAGAAGGGATGTCCATCAGTTGGGGAATGGCTGAACACATTGTGGTATATGATAGTGATGCAATACTATTGAATGAGGAACAGGGTGATTTCAGGAAGATCTGGGAAGACCTCCATGGACTAATGTAGAGTGAAATAAGCAGAACCAGGAAAACACAGTAACAACAGTATTGTGGAATGATCAACTGCAATAGACTTACCTTCTGTCTGCAATACAACAATCCAGGACAATACTGGGGGATTTATGACAAAGAATGTGATCCACCCAAACAGAAAGAACTCTCAGANGAAGTGTCTGAGGCCGGATTTGAACCTAGGACCTCCCGTCTCTAGGCCTGGCTCTCAATCCACTGAGCTACCCAGCTGCCCCGGAGTGATGGTTTTCTATGATTATTCTCTTACCAAAATGAACAATACAGAAATATGTTTTCCATGCTAATACATGTATAACCCAGATCAAATCAGTTGCCATCTCTGGGAGAGAGAAAGGAAGGCAGGAAGGGAGATGAGTTCAATCATAAAACTTGGGAAAACTTATGAAGAAATGTATTACATGTAATTGGTAAGTTTTTAAAACATACCTAAATATACCAACCTAACATCATGTTCTAGCTGTAGCTGTGCCTCCTCTGACCTGGTGTAGATCAAGGAGATACAGGAGAGCCTGTCCTGCTCTCCACCTGTCAGAGCTGGGACTGGCAGCAGGAAGCCAATGGCAGCTGCTTCATTGTGAACCAGATGGCCCCTGAGGTGGGGGAGCCAACCTAGACCCTGGCAGATGCCAAGATGATGGCTACTTCCATGGGGCTGCACCCATTCCTGTTCCCAGGGTTCTGGGACTCAGTGTCTATCTGGTTATGAGAAAGGATGTTGGTTAAGATGATGTTGGTGCCTCA
>NW_025347243.1:177-1133 GCF_016433145.1 Gracilinanus agilis | reverse complement strand
ATGAATTCCCTCCCCCTTCTCCCCTCCCTTTTTTTTTCCTCCCCACTCCCCTGCTCCCCTTGCTTTATCCCTTCTAACTCTCTCAGAAGGGTTAGATAAGAGTTTTATTTCCCAATGGATAGTTTAACTACTCTTCCCTCTCCGGGTTGATTACACTAAGAGTAAGGTTTTATTACCTCTTAATGCTCTCTTCCTCTCCTTCTTATATTAGTATTTGTCCCCTCTCCCTCCCATGCCCTCTTTGTGTGTAATAGAATATTCTATTTTCTTATTCACTCAAGTTTCTCTTGGTATCCCCTGCTATTTACCCCCTCTTTCCCATCCCCCACACCATCTTAGATTATTTAGTGTTCTACCCTCACCCTGTAAATTATTCTTCTGATTACTATAATAGTGAATATTATAATAGTGAATAGAGTTCACTACAGAGAATTAAACATAACATTTCTCTACATAGGAATACAGATAATTAGATCTCACTGAGGCCCTTAAAAAGGCAAATTTAAAAATTATAAGTTTTCTTTCTTTCCCCTCTGTATCTTATTTACCTTTTCAGGTTTCTCTCTATTTTTGTGGTTCGATATCAAACTTTCCATTTAGCCCCGGTCTTTTCTGTGCAAATACCTGGAATTCTTCAATTTTGTTGAATGCCCATACTTTCCCTTGGAAATATATAGTCAATTTTGATGGGTAGTTGATCCGTGGTTGCAGGCCCAGCTCTCTTGCCTTTCTGAATATTGTATTCCAAGCCTTATGGTCTTTTAGCGTGGAGGCTGCCAGATCCTGTGTGATCCTGATTGTTGCTCCTTGATATTTGAATTGTCTCTTTCTGGCTTCTTGTAAGATTTTTTCTTTTGCTTGAAAGCTTTTGAATTTGGCAATAATATTTCTAACCGATTTCTTCTCTGGGTCGAATGTAGTGGGTGTTCTATGAATCCTTTCGATGTCTATATTGC
>NW_025347243.1:0-80 GCF_016433145.1 Gracilinanus agilis | reverse complement strand
TGGTCTGTCACTCTCTCATTGAGATATTTCATGTTTCCTTCTATTTTTTCAGTCTTTTGACTTTGTTTTATTTGTTCTTG
>NW_025347242.1:0-1580 GCF_016433145.1 Gracilinanus agilis | reverse complement strand
ATGTTTTGAAGTGGGTGGGGACTTTAGTTGAGACTTGAAAGAAGCCAGGGAAGCTAGGAAGAAGAGAGAAGAGGAATGGAGTGCATTTCAGTCAGAGGAACAGCCAGTGAAAATACCCTGAGTCAGGAAACAGAGTGCCTTATTGGAAGGGCAGCAAGGAAGCTAGTATTACAGGATCACCGAGGGAGCAAAATGTATGAAACTTGGAAAGGTAGAAAGGTATATATTATGAAAAGTTTTGAAAACCCCTCAAAACATTTTATATTTAGTCTTAAAGGTGATCAAGAGTCACTGCAGTTTATTGAACTTGATATATCTCTTTGGTTTGTTTTCTAGGTCAGTTATTTTTCTAATGAGGTATCACATTTTCTTCTATTTTTTCTTTTCCCCTCTTTGTTTTATTGATTCTTGATATCTCATGATAGCTTCCACTTGCCCAATTCTAATTTTTAAGAAGTTAGTTTCTAGGACTTCCGGTTAAGATGGCGGCAGAGTAAGGAGCAGCTGCTCGATCTCTCCTGACCGAACCACACAGAACCCCTCAAGGGGAAATAAAAACGAGTCCAGAGGAACGAAGGAACCCCACAACAGGGTGCAGCATTGAAGGTACGCAGAATCGGGGCATTTCCACACTTTAAAGGGGTGAAACAGTTCACACTAAAACACGAGAGGAAGAAGCCCCTCCCCCACCCCCCACACTGCACAAGCGGGTAAACAGGACTGGGGCAACCAGAAAATCACTGGCAGCCCCGGAGCCCGTACCTGTGCGCTGCAAGACGAGGGACCCCAGGTGGCTGGGACTTTCCCTGAGCGCCCACATGGGTGAAGGCACCGCCTCCAGCTGGGACAAAGGCCCCTAAAACTGAAGGCATCGCCTCAGGGGCGAATAAAGATCTCCAGCCCACGGACTTTCACTACCTTCTGCAGGGGTGAAAGCAGGGCGCTTAAGAGCAGCAGGGCAGGCAAAGGCAGTGCCCTAGGCTTGAATAACGAGCTCCAGCCCAGGCTTGGACCTCCAGTGAGGACCCAGTGCAGACGGGAGCGCGGCTGTGGAAGCAGCCCCAAAGACTGCTGAAGGAACCTCGGGCAGAGGGGCAGACCGGGAACTACCAGGAGGCCTGACCCCGAGGACAAGGAGACCGGAGGCCCCCCCCCCCCCAANAAGCTTGCAAGGCCCAGGCAGACCCTGAGTGCAAAGACAAAGCGGAAAAGGGGCGGGGCTAACAATGGCCAGCAATAAGGAAATCCAGAAGAAAAAGACCATCAAGAGAAACTCTGGACCACTGGACAACTTCTACACAGAGAAAATCCAGACAACAGAGGAGGGAAAACAAAAATCCAAACCTCCCCAAAAAAATGAAAGCTGGTCACAAGTTATGGAAGAGTTTAAAAATGAAATGCTAAGGAAGATGGAAGAAATCTGGCAAGAAAATAACAGTTTAAAAGGCAGAATTTCGCAATTGGAAAGTGAGACAAGACAACTGAAGACCAAAAATGACCAGATTGAAAAGGAAAACCAAAACATTAAAGCCGAAAACCAAAACATTAAAGCCGAAAACCAGTCCTTAAAGGCTAGAATC
>NW_025347241.1:0-1352 GCF_016433145.1 Gracilinanus agilis | reverse complement strand
CATTTAGAGTTTCTTATTTCCTCCTCTTCTCCCTATTTTCCTTGGACTGAATTTCATATAACTGCCAGGATAAAATATATAATAAATAAATTTATATTGATGTATAAATGTAAAATATATTGATGTATAAAAGTAAAATTTATGATACATAAAGTTTATATTATGTGAATATGAAATCCGTTGTTTGGCTTTTAAATCCCTCTAGAATCAGGCTACTTCTTACCTCCATTCACTCTATATAATTCACTAACTCTGACCTTCTTTTACAAGACACTCTATCTCTTCACTTTGTGTTTTCATTGGCCATCCTCTATGCCTAGAATTTTCTCCTTCCTTATTTCTGTGTCCTGGCTTCTTTCAAGTCCCAGATAAAAATCTGCCTTTCACAAGAAGCCTCTCCCAAGTCCTTGATACTGCTGGTCTTTACTCAAGATTATTTCTATTACCCTGTACATATTTTCTTTTTATATAGTCATTTGCATGTTGTCTCCCTTTCTCCCCCTGTTCCCCCACCCCATCCATTTCATACATTTTAGGTCCTTAATAAATGGTTATTGACTTGAATCAATAGATATACATCGATTAATAAATACAAGGTCATTTGAGGAAGAAGAGAGCTCCAAAAATCAGAGAGAGCAGGGTAGACCTTAGCATAGGGAGTTCTTGGTATAGGAATTGCCTTCATTAGTGCAGATTGGCAATTTCTTTGCAACCTAGTAGTAGAGAGTTGCCTAGGGCGTTGAGAGTCACTTGCTTATAGTCATACAGCTAGTTTATAATAGAACCCATACTTGAAATTGGGTCTTCCTGGTTCCAAGCCAGGCCCTCTAGCCACTGCATTACATCGCCTCTTCATGTCTAGAAATACAAATGCTTATTTAAAAGAGATGGATTTTAGATGTGCAGAACTTGAAGAGAAGGCATTCTACCTCTCACACATACAGTATTTGTGTGTCTGCTTATGTGTGTGTATACATATATGTATATATATATTTTTTCATCCAATTGTTTCAGTTGTATTTCACTCTTTGTAACTCCATTTGGGGTTTTCTTGGCAAAGATTATGGAATGGTTTGCTGTTTCTTTCTCCAACTCATTTTATAGATGAGGAAACTGAGGAAAACAGGGTTCAGTGACTTACCTGGGGTGACCTAGCTAGTAAGTGTCTGAGGCTGGATTTGAACTCAGGTTTTCCTAACTTCAAGCCTAGTAATCTATCCCCCGTCTATGCCCATCTGTCTTCTCTCTCTCTCTCTCTCTCTCTCTCTCTCTCTCTCTCTCTCTCTCTCTCTCTCTCTNTCTCTCTCTCTCTCTCTCTCTCTCTCTCTCTCTCTCTCTCTCTCTCTCTCTCT
>NW_025347240.1:0-3387 GCF_016433145.1 Gracilinanus agilis | reverse complement strand
CTCTCTCTCTCTCTCTCTCTCTCTCTCTCTCTCTCTCTCTCTTAATTGTCATGGTCCTACCCCACCCCCAAATGCTTCTTGGTTTGACCAACTCACTCCTAGGTTTGGTTATATGGAACTATGAGTAATTGAGCCTCATGGCTTCCTCTATCTCTCTTTGATGAGGCAACTGCTATAACCCAGTCTGTCCTGGAGTTCTGGGAAGGGCAAGCCCAGGCATAGATATCTAAAGATTGATTTTGTGGCCTCCACTTTTTTGAGTTCAGTCCCTTTCTTCTTGAAAAAAAAGGCCACAGCCCAACCCAACCCAACCCTGCCCTTCTCTCTTCAGTTGTTTCCAGCCTTGTCTCAGAAGCCGAAACTTTGTAGAAAGCCTTGCCAAGGCATGCCTGTTACATTTTAAACAACTGATAAAGAACAGGAGTGTAGTTACATGTATAATTATTCAATATCACATCCTTTATGCTGTTTGGCATCATTGTTTTCAAAGTTTTTATTTTATTTGTTTGGGGTATTTTTTCTTGTATTTACTTTTGGTATTATCAGTACTTTTTTTCAGAACCCTGAGAACATCAATGTGAAGCTAGAAAGGCCTTGAGAAGTCATCTAGTTCATTCCCTTCGTTGTATAGAATAGACCTGAAGTCTAGAAAAATTCTGTGACTTCCCCAGTCTCACACAGTTAAGCGTCAAAGCGAATATTCATGAATAAGTTTTCAAACTCCAAATCCAACATTCTTACCCCTGTACCACACTGACCTCCCGCTTTCCTCTCTTCTTGGTACAGTTGGACGTTTGTCCATGTAGTCATAAGTTAAAACAGAACCTATCAATAAAAAATTTTCTTTAAGGAACAAATAGTATGTCCCCACCAAGTTTGGAATTACAGTTCTTTCAAAGGCTGAAGTGAGAAGACACTTTTATTTTTGTAATTTAGCAATGTTCCATTCTGTTGAACAATATTAACCTTTTCAACTAAACAATACCTCCTGAAATGAAAACCTGCTCCATTTAAATATGTGGGCTGTTTTATGTTAACTGTGTGTTTCAAACGTTAAAATGAAATATTTGTGCTTACATAAATAGTTGGAAAAGGTAAAATGTCATAACACTGGGTGTTTGTTATTAAAATTGGAGCTTGCCTTCAAATTATGACAACTGGGTTTAAAACAAGGGCTGGGTTATGCCTGCTAGGTTTACTCTAAATTTTAGCATTTCACAATTGTCAAAACCTCCTCTGTGATATAAACATAAGGGAATATAGGGCTGGTGCCATGCCATTCTAGGATTGGGGCATTGGTGCTGCCTAATGGAAAGGAAGGACACTTAAGGAAGACATCAATGAGAAAACTTGATTTTGTTTCCCTTTACTAGCTTTTCCAACTGGACCTTTTTAGGCAATCCAATGATAACAACAATAGCACTAAATATAGTACCAAAAGTTTTGCAAGTCACTTTATGCACCTTTTCTATTTTGCCCCAGTGAGGTAAGAACTGTGATTATCCCCATTTTACAGATAAGGAAACTGAAACTCAATCTATTACAGTGGAAAGAATTTTCAAAAAAAAAGTTAATGCATGGAAGAAAATAAGAACACAAAAAATAGAATTTTCTTACTGTCATGTCAAATATAATATACACCTCCAAAAAACTAGATGCAACAAAAACATAATTTCACATGCTGTGAAATTTACATTGATTTCAAAAATCTACGTATTTCTGCATGAGTTGGTTAAACATATAGAAAGGGGGTAGCTAGGCGGGTCAGTGGATTGAGATGAGAGTTCTTGGGTTCAAATCTGGTCTCAGATACTTTCAAGCTGTGAAACTCTAAGCAAGGCGTGTAATCCCTATTTGCCTAGCCCTTAGTGCTCTTCTGCCTTGGAACCAATACATAGTAGTGCTGATTCCAAGACAGAAGGTAAGGGTTTAAAAAAATAAAAAATAAAATAAATAGACACTACTTGCTCATGGGTTAGATATGAATAGATATCTGCAATCTGTCCCACTTGCTTCCAAGAAAGACTCTGATTTCCTTTTTAAAGGGAACAGAAGAGCCTTGACTTGGTGCTTGGACCTTCTGTAAAGGGGCTTTTCGATTAGAATTATATCTATAAACATACATACTGCTTTTAATTTGCTCTTTCAACTTTCATCTGTTTGCTGAATTGAATTGATCTCTCAACAGGCTCCCTGGCAGCTGATGCCCAAATCGGGCAAAATGTCTTAAAACTAATGGCAAAATATTAAAGTACTGCTGGTTTATAGACACAAATCTGGTTCAAAAATCACTTCCCTAGTCACTAATCCTTAGCTGATACTCACCAGTTTAATTTCTTCCCATAAAACTGGGAAGTTTGTCAATTATAACACACACACACACACATACATACATCATAAATAGTGAATAGCAAATAAACCGAGGTATCCAAGCAAACAACAAAAGGAAATTGCATGTTATACAGATTAGAATATATCAGAAAATTCAAAAGAATGAATGAATTCTTTAGATGGAAGTGAAAGAAGGTCCATGATTCAACCAAGAGAGAGGTCTCAATCACATTCTCTCTCCAAAGTCTCCGGCCACAAGTGGAAAATCAGGGAATGGTGAGGAACCAGTTTCCCCTACATGTCTACAGCTTCTAAAGACTTTCCCCTCTCTTTCTCTCTTCCTTGGAGCTCCTTTCAGACTATATGAGCATCTTGAATAAGAGGCAGCAATCCCTTTGGCAGCAATGTGTCTCCACCAATTCTCTCCACCAATACAGTCACGTCTCCAGATTGATCTTGCAAAACACTCCAGGCTTGCAAGAAAGGCTAGCCATATTCATGGATCACAATGATAGCTGATGGATGACTGTCAAGTCCAAAATACAAAGGAATTTTTTTAAAGGGCATTGAGCATTCCTGTTGAATTTGGAGTCCCAGGGCTGAGTTCAAATTCAACTACCACTTACTATTTGTGTGACCTGAGCAAAATCACTCTATTTCTCTTAGCCTCAGTTTCCTGGTCAATAAATGATAAGGTTGGAGTAGATGACCTCTGAAACCACTTTCTGCTCTAGAGCTATGATCCTGTGACATGTCCAGCATCACAGAGCCAAAAAGTGTTGGGGGGGAGCACAAAGGGAAAGCTTTGAATGAAGGTCTTCACAATTACAGGTCCTTCCCCCATCTATGTCACCACGCACCAAGAATACTATCTAAGCTATTAACTCCCCAGTATCACAATGGAAAGCAAGATTTATGAAAGGCTGAAGATATCATTTAAAAAATTTCAATGCTTCAAAACTAGTGTTTTATTAATAACTATTTTAATAGGTATCATATGTAAAAATGATATTTTATAGTTTTATGCAAAAATAATATATAAATTTATATATTTAT
>NW_025347239.1:0-2171 GCF_016433145.1 Gracilinanus agilis | reverse complement strand
AGAAAGAAAGAAAGAAAGAAAGAAAGAAAGAAAGAAAGAAAGAAGAAAGAGCTGGAAATAGGGTCATAAGGGACAGTTGGAAAAGACAGAATAGCAACAACTTACCTACTCTTAAATAGAATGTAAGCTCCTGGAGGGAAGGACTCTCACTTTTGTGATTGTAGCTCCATCTGCTTAGCACCTTGACTTTCTATATTTTTTTTTTACTCTTACTTTCTCTCTTAGAAGCAATACTAACTATCAATTCTAAAGCAGAAGAGTGTTAAGTGCTAGGAAACTGGGGTTGAGTGACATGCCCAGGGTCACCTAGCTAGGAAGTACTGAAGCCAAATTTGAACCCAGGTCCCCCAACTCTAGGCCTGCCACTCTATCCACTCAGCCACCATCAATGCATTTTAGCAATAAATTCTCCTGCCTGGGTGAATCCTCCTATTTTGGTGAAAAGATGCCATAGACTGTCATTGCTGAGCGCTGTCACCAGTCTCTTTACAGTGGCAGAATTTCAAGGCTTTTGCCTTAAAGGAAGTGAATTTACACCTACTGATTGCTCTGTAAATTCTCTGGTTGTTACTTTTTCATTCTCAAATTTAACACCTGTGGTTTCAAATGTCACTCATTGCTCTCTGTGCAGGGGCTCTGAGCTACTTTGTTGTTGATATTCAAACACACCTGTACTGGGACCCAGAAACTTTGTATTTTCCCATTTTCTGGAATCCCTGCCTCGGTTAATCAGTTTCTTCTTCCATGCTCCCTTCCCCTTTTGGCCTCTAGGCCAATCGCCAACAGCAACATATACAAGGCTCCACTTTAGACACAAAATAATTTTTTTTTCTATATGAACTAGAATCAGTGCTAGAAGGGAATTCAGATGCCATCTAGTCCAGCCTATATCTAAATGATTATACCAAAAAGTCACAAGGCTCCCTGGAGACCAGAGGTGTAGCTGAAACCCTTCTATATAGTCCTAACTAACTGTGTGACCCTGGACAAATTCTTTCATCTCCATCTGTCTCAGTTTCCTCAACTATAAAATGAAGATAATAATAGCCCCTACCTCCCAGAGTTGTGGGGTCAAATGAGATAATATTTGTCAAGTAGATAGTAGGTGCTTAATTGATGTGTATTTCCTTTTCCTTAGACCAACTGCAAAAAGACTAACTGCAAAAAGAACTAGGAAAAAAAGGAATAAGCAGATTCATAAAGAAGGGGCTTTAGAATAATGAGACAAATGTAGAGATCTTGGCAGCTAAGTGGATAAAATGCTATATCAAGCTGGGATTAGATCACCACTGGTTTGTTTGTTTTTTTCTTTTTAAACCCTTACTTTCTGTCTTAGAATCAGTATTGGTTCCAAGGCAGAAGAGAGGTAAGGGCAAGGCAAATGGGGGTCAAGTGACTTGCCCAGGGTCACACAGCTAGGAAGTATCTGAGGCCAAGTTTGAACCAAAGATCTCCCTTCTCCAGACCTGGCCCTCTATTCACTCAGCCACCTCACTGCCCCTTAGATCATCATTGTTTAGAGAAGGATGTAGGTAGGATTCCTACCTTTCCAGAATTGTAGTACTTTATTTTCCTTAACTCAAGCTACATTCCAGACAAACCAACCTATCTGCTGTACCCAATACGTGCTCTTCTCTCCTGACTTCAGATCTCCATCATGCCTGGGATGTTCATCCTCATCATAACCATATAGAATCCCTGGGGGGAGGGAGGAAGAAGGAAAGGAAGGAAGGAGATAAAAGAAAAGACATTTCTTGAACCTTTTCAGTTTCTAATGCCCTCCAACTCTCAAAAACTACTTTATATATATTATACACTAATTTGTCTGAGTGCATACTATTTCCTCTAATAGAATATAAGGTTCCTTAAAAGCAAGGACTGTTTTCTTTCTTTCTCCCTCCCTTCCTTCCTTCCTTCTTTCCTCTTTTTCTTCTTTCCTTCTTTCCTTCCTCCCTCCCTTCCTCCCTCCCTTTCTTCCTTTCTTCCTTCCTTTCTTCCTTCCTTCCTCCCTCCCTTCCTCTCTCCCTCCCTTTCTTCCTTCCTTCCTTCCTTTCTTCCTTCCTTCCTCCCTCCCTTCCTCTCTCCCTCCCTTTCTTCCTTCCTNCTTCCTTCCTTCTTTCCTTCCTTTCTTTCTTTCTTTCTTTCTTTCTTTCTTTCTTTCTTTCTTTCTT
>NW_025347238.1:0-1820 GCF_016433145.1 Gracilinanus agilis | reverse complement strand
TGACCATGGGTTAATCATTGAATTTTTCTAGGTCTTAAGTAAAAATAGGGATTAGATTTGATAACCTTCAGCTTTGGGTTATCTTTGCTATTATAGTAGACTTTTTTCTATGTGAGTCTTTAAATAATGAGCTCAGAATCTGTAAACTCCTAAATGAATACTAATTAGTGGCAAGTTTCTAAAATTTTCTCAGCAGGTTAGGTTGGTGGACACCAAAAATTCAGACATTTTTAGCAGGAGTGTTGCAGATTATTCCATTATTTTAAAGGTCACAGATCTTTAAATTAACAAATCACATAAAAGAACATGGGGGAAGCTCAATTTTGATGTGATGCAATATCCAAAAAGTATTCAGATCTTCTGATAATCAGATTTGAAGTTTTAAGGTTTTTATATGTTCTCTATAAAATATTATTTACTGCATTTTCAAATCTTTTCTTAGATTACAAAATCCCTAAGGTAGGAACTTCATTTTTTTTCCAATTGGCATCCCTTTCCATTCACTTATTTTCTGCCATTTCTTAGGCACATTATGTCTTTGATTATTATTTTCTGTAGAGTAGTCACTCAATAATTATATATTGATGAATAGATAGATATATTAACATGGCTTTATTTAGGCACTACTGGAGTTGAATTTCTATTGAAGTTATTGGATGAGTCCCATATTTGTGGAAACTAATCCTGAATCAGGTTTTCTTAATTATTTTTATCACATTTTTTATAGTGTGTCTATAGAAATGGATATAGCATAATGGGTTGGACTCTCCTTGGCACGTTATTATTCTGTTAGGGGGATTCTATTCACTTCAAAGGAAGTATTTGAGTACTAGAGAAACAGCATACATTGTCATCTACATTGTTGAAGAGAGTTTATGGCCATGGCAAAATTGTAGACCCTTCATGGCTCCTCAGTGACATTCCAGGGAAAAGAAATTGACTTACTTCATTTTTCCCCATAATGATTTATTTGACCCTTCCTTCCCCAACACACACACATACACACACACACACACACACAGAGAGAGAGAGAGAGAGAGAGAGAGAGAGAGAGAGAGAGAGAGAGAGAGATCTTTATAATGTAGGAAATNACACACACACACACACACACACACACACACAGAGAGAGAGAGAGAGAGAGAGAGAGAGAGAGAGAGAGAGAGAGAGAAGGAAATGTTTCTGTCCTTGATGCTTCCTAAAGTAATCTTTTAAGAGTTATCTAAGTGTTGATTGGGAATCTACTTTATTCATTACACCTTGATCTCTCACTGGAAGTTTCCATTATGTATCCATCTCTGCATACAGCCATAGGGGCCTTCTCCAAATAAAGATCCTTTATTCACTGATGAATTCTGTTAGGGTCTTAAAAAATAAATCAATGAGAACACAGATAGATAATAGAATGAGAGGAAAAAAGCCAAAGTAAAACAAATATTCAAACCTTTCAGTTTCACATAAAAATCAGAGGCTAAGTGAGAATCAGGAGAGCAATTATTACTTTAGTATTAATGCCATCCTAAATGTCAGAAATTTTGTAGGGGCTTTAACAGTAGTGACATTTCTGCCTCCTCCCAGAAGTTAGCTCACTTGAATTTATTTCCCAAAGACTAAAGCCTCTTGTGGCCTCAGAGCAATTGTAAGAGGAAATGGTCAATTGTCCTGAATGGCAATGCCATTGATCCACTTGCTTATGGGTAGGGAAACCATCAATAAAGAAATAATCTTAGTGAATAGTCAGAGTGTAAGAAAATTATTGTAACCTGGCCATTATTAAGAAGGGAAGGAAAGAAAGAAAGAAAGAAAGAAGGAAAGGAAGAAAG
>NW_025347237.1:338-2315 GCF_016433145.1 Gracilinanus agilis | reverse complement strand
CTTCCAAATATTTGTCATTTTGCCCTTTTACCATTTTAGCGATCTGATAGGTGTGAGATGGTATCTCAGAGTTCTTTTGGTTTGCATTTCTCTAGTCAATAATGATAAAGAGCATTTTAAAAATTATTTATATATAGCTTTTATTTCTTTATAGAAAAAGTCTATTCATATCTTTTTTTAAATTTTTAATCATTTATTAATATTCATTTTTAACATAGTTACATGATTCAAGCTCCTACTTTCCCCTTTACCCCCTGCTCTCCCCCCACCCGTAGCCGATGCACATTTCCACTGGTTTTAACATGTGTCCTTGTTCAAGACCTATTTCCAAATTGTTGTTAGTTGCATTGGTGTGGTAGTTTCGAATCTACATCCCCAATCATGTCCTCCTCAGCCCATGCGTTCAAGCATTTGTTTTTCTTATGTTTTCTCTCCTGTAGTCCTTCCTCTGAATGTGGGTAGCGTTCTTTATCATAAATCCCTCAGAGCTGTCCTGTGTCATTGCTTTCTGCTGGTACAGAAGTCCATTGTATTCGAATTTTACCATAGTATATCAGTCTCTGTGTACAGTGTTCTTCTGGCTCTGCTCCTTTCACTCTGCATCAATTCCTGGAGGTCTTTCCAGTTCACATGGAATTCCTCCAGTTTATTATTCCTTTTAGCACAATAGTATTCCATCACCAGCATATACCATAGTTTGTTCAGCCATTCCCCAATTGAAGGACATACCCTCCTTTTCCAGTTCTTTGCCACCACAAAAAGCGTAGCTATAAATATTTTCGTACAAGTCTGTTTATCTATGATCTCTTTGGGGTACAAACTCAACAATGGTATGGCTGGATCAAAGGGCAGGCATTCTTTTATAGCCCTTTGAGCATAGTTCCAAATTGCCAGCCAGAATGGTTGGATCAGTTCACAACTCCACCAGCAATGCATTAATGTCCCAATTTGGCCACATCCCCTCCAGCATTCATTACTCTCCCCTTCTTTCATTTTAGCCAATCTAAGTGTGAGGTAGTACCTCAGAGTTGTTTTGATTTGCATTTCTCTAATTATTAGAGATTTAGAACACTTTCTCATGTGCTTATTGATACTTTTGATTTCTATACCTGAGAATTACCTATTCATGTCTCTTGCCCATTTTTCAATTGGGGAATGGCTTGATTTTTTATACAATTGATTTAACTCCTTGTATATTTGAGTAATTAGACCCCTGTCACAGTTTTTGGTTATAAAGATTTTTTTCCCAATTTGTTGTTTCCCTTATGATTTTGACTACATTATTTTGGTTTATACAAAAGCTTTTTAGCTTAATATTATCAAAGACATTTAATTTACATTTTGTAATTTTCTCTAACTCTTGCTTGGTTTTAAAATCTTTCCTTTCCCAGAGATCTGACAGGTATACTATTTTGTGTTCACTTAACTTATTTATAGTTTCCCTCTTTATATTCAAGTCATTCACCCATTCTGAATTTATCTTGGTGTAGGGTGTGAGATGTTGATCTAGACCTAATCTCTCCCATATTGTTTTCCAAATTTCCCAGCAGTTTTTGTCAAATAGTGGATTCATGTCCCAAAAGTTGGGCTCTTTGGGTCTTGCTGATGTCATTAACCCCAAGTCTATTCCACTGATCCTCCCTTCTGTCTCTTAGCCAGTACCATATTGTTTTAATGACTGCTGCTTTATAGTATAGTTTAATATCTGGTATTGCTAGGCCATCTTCCTTCACATTTTTTTTTCATTATTTCCCTTGATATTCTTGATCTTTTGTTATTCCGAATGAAATTTGTTATAGTTTTTCCTAATTCAGTAAAGAAGTTTTTTGGTAGTTTGATAGGTATGGCACTAAATAAATAAATTAATTTGGGTAGAATGGTCATTTTTATTATGTTAGCTCATCCTACCCATGAGCAATTAATGGCTTTCCAATTGTTGAGCTCCAGTTTTATTTGTTTGGAAAGTGTTTTGTAGTT
>NW_025347237.1:0-327 GCF_016433145.1 Gracilinanus agilis | reverse complement strand
TTTTTTTCATTATTTCCCTTGATATTCTTGATCTTTTGTTATTCCAAATGAAATTTGTTATAGTTTTTCCTAATTCAGTAAAGAAGTTTTTTGGTAATTTGATAGGTATGGCGCTAAATAGGTATGTTAATTTGGGTAGGATGGTCATTTTTATTATGTTAGCTTGTCCTACCCATGAACAATTAATGGCTTTCCAATTGTTGAGATCCAGTTTTGTTTGGAATGTGTTTTGTAGTTGTTTTCGAATAATTGCTGTGTTTGTTTTGGTAGATAGATTCCCAAGTATTTTATATTGTCTAGGGTGATTTTAAATGGTGTTTCTCTTTC
>NW_025347236.1:238-1073 GCF_016433145.1 Gracilinanus agilis | reverse complement strand
TAGATCAACATCTCACACCCTACACCAAGATAAATTCTGAATGGGTGAATGACTTGAATATAAAGAGGGAAACCATAAATAAGTTAAGTGAACACAGAATAGTATACTTGTCAGATCTCTGGGAAAGGAAAGACTTTAAAACCAAGCAAGAGTTAGAGAAAATTACAAAATGTAAATCAAATGGTTTTGATTATATTAAACTAAAAAGCTTTTGTACAAACAAAAACAATGTAGTCAAAATCAGAAGGGAAACAACAAATTGGGAAAAAATCTTTAAAACGAAAAACTCTCACAGGGGTCTAATTACTCAAATATACAAGGAGTTAAAGCAATTGTATAAAAAATCAAGCCATCCCCCAATTGATAAATGGGCAAGAGACATGAATAGGCAATTTTCAGGTAAAGAAATCAAAAGTATCAATAAACACATGAGAAAGTGTTCCAAATCTCTAATAATTAGAGAAATGCAAATCAAA
The DNA here is from genome assembly GCF_016433145.1 of Gracilinanus agilis. Taxonomy (NCBI): domain Eukaryota; kingdom Metazoa; phylum Chordata; class Mammalia; order Didelphimorphia; family Didelphidae; genus Gracilinanus; species Gracilinanus agilis. The sequence goes on along the minus strand of NW_025347236.1, from coordinate 597 downwards.
ACAACTCTGAGGTATCACCTCACACCTAGAAGATTGGCTAAAATGAAAGAAGGGGAGAGTAATGAATGCTGGAGGGGATGTGGCAAAATTGGGACATTAATGCATTGCTGGTGGAGCTGTGAACTGATCCAGCCATTCTGGCTGGCAATTTGGAACCATGCTCAAAGGGCTATAAAAGACTGCCTGCCCTTTGATCCAGCCATACCATTGCTGTGTTTGTACCCCAAAGAGATCATAGATAAACAGACTTGTACGAAAATATTTATAGCTGCGCTTTTTGTGGTGGCAACAAATTGGAAAAGGAGGGTATGTCCTGCAATTGGGGAATGGCTGAACAAACTGTGGTATATGCGGGTGAT
>NW_025347236.1:0-139 GCF_016433145.1 Gracilinanus agilis | reverse complement strand
ACCCCAAAGAGATCATAGATAAACAGACTTGTACGAAAATATTCATAGCTGCGCTTTTTGTGGTGGCAACAAATTGGAAAAGGAGGGAATGCCCTTCAATTGGGGAATGGCTGAACAAACTGTGGTATATGCGGGTGAT
>NW_025347235.1:453-2775 GCF_016433145.1 Gracilinanus agilis | reverse complement strand
GAGAGAGAGAGAGAGAGAGAGAGAGAGAGAGAGAGAGAGAGAGAGGGAGAGGGAGAGAAGGGAGGTCTAGAAAAATGGCAGAAGGGAGTAGGTTTAGTCAACCCAGCATGGACATACTTTGAGGTTGGGAGACATCAGGTTTGGATATCAGGCAACAAACCGCATCAAAGGTATCAGTTGTCCATCTATATGTATTCACAAGATGTGGGAAAAGGTAGCTAGATGGCATAGTAGAGAGAGGCTGGACTTAGAACCAGGAAGACCCGAGTTGGATTCCTGCATCATATACTAACCTTGTGATCATAGGCAAATCATTTACCTTTTTAAGTCTCAGTTTTCTCAACTGTAAATTGGGGATAATAGTAACACTAACTTCATTTTTGTTGTGGAGCTGAAAAGATATAAACATGGAAAGGGCTTTCAAACTTTAAAATGCTATATAAATTTTAGCTATTATTAATTTCCTTCTCTTCCCATTGATGGTATATATATTTGTATTTTCTTGAGGATTTTTTTGAGAGGGGAGGTTGTTTTATTATAATATCTTTTTACTATTCTAGTTCAGTGAATTCTTTTGATTTAGTATAATTATTCTCTTGGGCTACTGAAAGGTTAGCTTTGAGTAGCCCAAGAGAATAAATGATTATTAATTAATTAATAATTATAAATAAATAAATAATTACCTAAAGGAAATTATTGCTTTAGGAGTAGTGACCACACAAACAGACCCTTGATCCTAAAATAGCTGTCCTTCAAGGAATCTATCCTACAAAGTAAGTTCAGTAGCCCAAGGAAAACTACCTAGAGATCACAAATTCAGTGTGCTGAGAATGAACTAAAAGGTTTTCTGCTATAACTGTAACATATCACAGATGAGTAAACACTTCTGGTGGCCAAGAAATGTTAAGTGACTTTCTCATAGTCACATAAGATGCAGATTTGGGATGTGAATTAAGTTCCTTTGACTTGAGCTATACCACTCTCTGTTCCATGCCATCTTCTTTTCTTAAAAACAGGCTGATTTTCGACAACCAGGCTCAATTCCTTTTAGTTTTTCTTTTAATCTTTGGCAAAGTTGTACTAAGCCCATATAGTATGCCTTTGAGTTCCTATGACCCTGTGCTCCTGGGAAAGGAAAGGACCAGAATTAGTCAATATGGACAGTGACTGTGAAGGTGTAAGTTGGAAAAGTTATTTGCAGTTAGTAGTTTTTTTTCTTTTTTTTTCAAACATTTATTAATATTCATTTTTAACATGGTTACATGATTCATGCTCCTACTTTCCCCTTCACCCCCCACATTCCCCCCGCCCATGGCCGATGCGCCTTTCCACTAGTTTTGTCATGTGTCCTTGATCAAGACCAATTTCCAAATTGTTGGTAGTTGCATTGGTGTGGTAGTTTCGAGTCCACATCCCCAATCATGTCCACCCCAACCCATGCGTTCAAGCAGTTGTTTTTCTTATATGTTTCCTCTCCTGCAGTCCTTCCTCTGAATGTGGGTAGCGTCTTTACCATAAATCCCTCAGAATTGTCCTGGGTCATTGTATTGCTGCTGGTACAGAAGCCCATTACATTCAGTTTTACCGTAGTATATCAGTCTCTGTGTACAATGTTCTTCTGGCTCTGCTCCTTTCACTCTGCATCAGTTCCCGGAGGTCTCTCCAGTTCACCTGGAACTCCTCCAGTTTATTATTCCTTTTAGCACAATAGTATTCCATCACCCGCATATACCACAGTTTGTTCAGCCATTCCCCAATTGAAGGACATCCCCTCCTTTTCCAATTTGTTGCCACCACAAAAAGCACAGCTATAAATATTTTCGTACAAGTCTGTTTATCTATGATCTCTTTGGGGTACAAACCCAGCAATGGTATAGCTGGATCAAAGGGCAGGCATTCTTTTATAGCCCTTTGAGCATGATTCCAAATTGCCAGCCAGAATGGCTGGATCAGTTCACAACTCCACCAGCAATGCATTAATGTCCCAATTTTGCCACATCCCCTCCAACATTCATTACTCTCCCCTTCTTTCATTTTAGCCAATCTGCTAGGTGTGAGGTGATACCTCAGAGTTGTTTTGATTTGCATTTCTCTAATTATTAGAGATTTGGAACACTTTCTCATGTGCTTATTGATACTTTTGATTTCTTTACCTGAAAATTGCCTATTCATGTCTCTTGCCCATTTATCAATTGGGGAATGGCTTGTTTTTTTTATACAATTGCTTTAACTCCTTGTATATTTGAGTAATTAGACCCCTGTCAGAGTTTTTCGTTATAAAGATTTTTTCCCAATTTGTTGTTTCCCTTCTGATTTTGACTA
>NW_025347235.1:0-355 GCF_016433145.1 Gracilinanus agilis | reverse complement strand
TTTATAGTTTCCCTCTTTATATTCAAGTCATTCACCCATTCTGAATTTATCTTGGTGTAGGGTGTGAGATGTTGATCTAGACCTAATCTCTCCCATATTGTTTTCCAAATTTCCCAGCAGTTTTTGTCAAATAGTGGATTCATGTCCCAAAAGTTGGGCTCTTTGGGTTTATCATACACTGTCTTGCTGATGTCATTTACCCCAAGTCTATTCCATTGATCCTCCTCTCTGTCTCTTAGCCAGTACCATATTGTTTTGATGACTGCTGCTTTATAGTATAGTTTAATATCTGGTACTGCTAGGCCCCCTTCCTTCACATTTTTTTTTCATTATTTCCCTTGATATTCTTGATCTT
>NW_025347234.1:0-2809 GCF_016433145.1 Gracilinanus agilis | reverse complement strand
AGAGAGAGAGAGAGAGAGAGAGAGAGAGAGAGAGAGAGAGAGAGAGGCCAGGAGGGCAGGCCAGGCCTGGATGTCTTCCGTACAGCAACCAGCCCAATGTGAGCGCCCATTCAGTAACAGCCTATACCTTCGCCATTCTCACACCCATCCCCACGTCGGCTTTTCTCCACCGACCCTCTTCCCTCTCTTCTCTCAGCTCTACAGCACAACCATTTATCAAAGGAACTTGACAACAAAAGAAGAGCCTGGGGAGGAAAAGGTGGGGGAAGGGAGAATCAAAGTCTTTCCAGTAGCTGGGTGGGGGGTGGGTAAGGGCCAGAGAAAGGGAAAGCTTCTCTCCAGCTTTCCCATCTCTAGTTTCGGTAAGTTTCCCGAGGTGACCTCGGATGTCCCTCCAGAGGCCATCAAAGCCTAGCAAAATCATACATAAGAATGGGTAAGTATAGGTACGTAAAGAAAGCCCAGTACTCCAGCACTCGCCGTTCCTTCACTTCGACTCCTATTCCAAAGCACCAAGAACGACAGTAATCCGAGAGGGAAACGAGGCTGTCTCGCACCAAAACTGTCCAAGTTCCCATCGTTGACTACGTGAACGTGGTTACCCCCCACCCGCACCCCGGACCATTGCAAATGACACCCCACTACATCCCCTGACAGATCACTAACCCGAAAGGCTTTGGAAAACCTGCCTGCAAACAATTAATTCGTCAAAGACAGCCATTCTGTCGCTGAAAAGAAGCGGGGAGGGGAGACCGGGACCCGAAAACTTCCCTAGCGCTGAAAGGGACCCGGGTCGCTAAATTCTTTCCCCGGCGATCCGTTCTCCTCGTTCTACACAAAATTGATTATCAAGATGCAGCGGAAAACTAGACTCGGGTCCTGAAGGTGCCAGGGAATGATAAGGAAACACTAGTAAAGCCCTCTGGGACTTCTCCTCCCCAATTTAGCCCTCTGGGAATAGTGTCTTTCGGGGCGCGGCTCCGAGTTTGTGGCCCAGAAGCCTAAATGGACTAGGTGCTTCCTTCCACCTTATGCTTGGAACCTGGACGTGGCATGGGAGTGGGTGGGTGGGAGTGTCAGGGTCAGTCCACCTCAGTCTCCTCACTGAACTCGCTGCCCCGAGACGCCTTCAGGGAAGAAATTTCCCCAGTTAGACACCACCGTCCCCTTTCCCAGCACCCCAGCTCTCCAGAAATTCACGGATCTAACAGGGAGGTGCGAAGGCCCCTCTGCGCCCTTCTCAGCGCTCTGAGATCGAACGCGCAGTTTACTCTTACGATTTATTTTCCTGAATCAGAACGACTCCTTTTTCTTCTCCCAGTCTTTTTTCCTCCACCCGTGAACCGCCCCCCCCCCTTCCGCCCTGTTTCCATTAAGCGGCCGCGACTGCTTTCCTTTTCCCCTCCTCCGGTTCCCTTTCGGTCTCTTCCTCTCTGTCTCTGTCTCTCTCCCTCTCCCTCTTTTTCTCTTCAAGTCGCACCCGCCTTGTAATCAGCAACAAAAGCTGACATAAATCACGGGCGGATTGACAAGAGCTGACAAATAACTGATTGATTGCGGTCGAGGAACATTGACAATTGATGGAGNGGGCGGATTGACAAGAGCTGACAAATAACTGATTGATTGCGGTCGAGGAACATTGACAATTGATGGAGGGGTGGAGATGCCCGGTGGGGGGGGGGGGGAGAAGGGGGACAGGCAGAAAAAGGGGGGGGACGGAATGTGTAACATAGGAAACATGTGATCCCCGCTCTTCCCCCAATCTGAGCTCCCCAGTTTGTCACATGGATAGGATAAGGGAGGGGAGTTGGAGTGGGCTAGGCTAGGAGAAGCCACCGCCGCCGCAGCAGCAGCCATAGCTCCTGGTTTCTCTGGCTCAGAGCCTCAAGAAATCATAGGCGGGCGGGTCGTCTTCCTACAGCACTCTACTCACAGCCCAGTGTTTTTCCTTTGATCAGGGATCTCGGCGAGTCCAGCTAGCTCATAAGAAGAGAGTCTTTGCAGTGTGATACTCCTGGTCGCCCCTGAAGCTAACTGACAGAACCGTAGGATTCACATACAGTTCCTTCCTAAGGACCCTCATCCCTGCCCCGGGCCCTACTCTAGACTCCAGTTTGTTTCCGAGCAGGAAAAAGGGGAAGAGGGGAGAAAAACGAGTGAGGCGGCCGACGGCAAACGGAAAATAAACCCCATCCTGTCCTCCCAGCAAAAACAAGGGAGGGGATGGGGAGGGGGAGCTGGAAGGAGGGAGCTGCCCATTAAAACCAGTGCGGAGAGTCCCGGCGGCGGCGGCGGCGGCGGCGCGAGGCGCGTCACATCCCCTTGACCCTCCAATCACCTCGGGCTCCCATTTGATTGGAAGGCGGCAAAGGCTTTAATCTCCCCCTAGATGCAGCTGCTTTTGAAGTGAGTTTCCTCGCCAGAGCCCCGGCTGGACGGGCAGCGGCTCACATCGCACCCAAGCGCAGCACTGGGCGGCGGGTCGGATAGGAGCGCAGCGCTGGGGCGCAGCCAGTGGCTACACGGATAGTGCAGCGGCCCCACCAAAACAGCAGCGGCAGTGCCTCCTGCCCAGCCACGGCTCTTCTCCGAGGCCCCCCAGGATTATTCGCTTCTTGCCCGAGGCGCCGAGAAGGCGCACTGGACGCCTGTGGCAGCCGCTCCACCTCCTTCTCTGCCTCCTCCTCCCGCGTCTCCTCCTCCTGCTCCCCGGGCGAGCGCGCAGCCCCGAGCCCGCCCCGCGCCTCCCGGAGCCCTCCCCCCGCTGCTCCCATGCGCGCGGGTGGGTCATGAGCACAGCGCCCTCGCT
>NW_025347233.1:0-2179 GCF_016433145.1 Gracilinanus agilis | reverse complement strand
AAATCATACATGTGGAAGCATAGGACACAGATAGCATCTTGTTTTCTTAAAAGTCATCACCCTAGAACCCTTCCAAAAAAAATCCCTAACACTTATAAGAAATGAGACTTTTTTTTTCAATATAAAAAGGAAAAATCTGGGGAAACATCTTTGGAGTTGACATTCTCCCACCTCAATCTGAACCCAAATTTGTAGGGCTATTGCAAACTTCCTCTAGTCTTCATTCTTCTTCATTCAGCTACACAGATTTTCCTTTAATAAATCTTATTTGGACGTGTAAGTTTTATATGAGGTTTTTCTCTTTTTTCCTTTTCCTAGTATAGGATGCCAATTTAACACATGGTCACTCATTTGAAAAGGCTTTTGTAGCCAAGTGTTTAAATTAAAATTGGTAGAAGAAGCTGAAAGTCTCCTCATTGTAAAACTAGAGCTCATAGAAAGTGGCCTAATTCAAATTAATGCAATGCATTACCCTAATTTAACTCTCACTCCTTTTTCTTCCTTACCCTACATACTGATTTTGTGGACAGATTTTTGTCCAATCTACATCTACCACATCTCTCACATCCATTTATTCTCTTCACTCATGTAGCTCAGACCTTGGGATTATTAAGCGTTTTTTTGTACATATTGTACAGAAATGTAAATATTGTGCAAAACAATAAATTGCATAGTTTCAGGGCTCAATAAGCCATCTTATATAATTCTTTGTATATTAAATGTTTATTTGTGTTTTAGTAAAATTATTTTTTAAAAAAGTAAAAGAAAATGTTATTGAATGAGGGATTTTCATATAACAAATATTCTGAGATATTTTATATATTGGAAGAGTGTTACACTTAATATTTATTTTATCTTTTAACTGTTTAGCAGTTATTTATTATAAATTGTACTCAGTAATGGGAATACAAATATTTAAAACAACATACTATTTTTCATTTATTATATGTAAAACACTGTTTTAACATTCCTTTTTTTTGTTTTAAGTTCCATATTCTTTCCCTTATTTTGACCCTGCCTCACTCCTTATCTGCACTATCCTCTCCCTCAAATGGTAAACAATCCGATATAGATTTTACATGTGTAATCATGTAAAACATTTTTTCATGTTAGTCATGTTATGGAAGAGATCTCAAATTAAAAAAAAAAAGAAAGTGAAATATAGTTTGTTTCAATCTATCAGTTCTTTCTTTCTCAAAGAGCAGAGACTACTTTTCATCATGAGTTTCTGGTATTGTCTGAAATCATTGTATTACTGAGAATAATTATATCATTTACAGTTTTCATCAAGAAATATTGCTGTCACTATGTATAATGTTCTTCTGGTTCTTCTCACTTCACTTTGCATCAGTTTATGTAATTCCAGATTTTTCTGAAATAATTCTGCTTATTTTTTCTTATAGTTCATGGACAATTCCTCAGTTTTCAATTCTTTGCCACCACAAAAAATAACTGCAATAAATACTATTTCTTATCTCTTTGGAATAAAGACCTAGTAATGTTATTGATGGATCAAAGGGTATGCAGAATTTTAGAGTCCCAAATTGCTCTTCAGAATGGATGGATTAGAGGGGGCAGCTGGGTAGCTCAGTGGATTGAGAGCCAGGCCTAGAGACAGGAGGTCCTGGGTTCAAATCCGGCCTCAGACACTTCCCAGCTGTGTGATCCTGGGCAAGTCACTAGACCCCCATGGCCCACCCTTACCACTCTTCCACCTATGAGACAATACNCAAATCCGGCCTCAGACACTTCCCAGCTGTGTGATCCTGGGCAAGTCACTAGACCCCCATGGCCCACCCTTACCACTCTTCCACCTATGAGACAATACACAGAAGTTAAGGGTTTAAAATTAAAAAAACAAAACAAAACAGAATGGATAGATTAGAATAAAATATTTATTTTAAGGTTTCATTTTTTTATTTTAAAATTATAAATATTTATAGATTACTCCCACTCCATGAGAGGTCTCTTAAGATAAAGTAAAACAATTAAGCCACAACTCCTTCCTTTATTACTTCTTTCCTCTTTTAGACTATCTTATCCCCTATTCCATCTCCCTCCTCTCCTCCTAAATTAAAAAAAAAAGCATTTTACAAATGTATAGTAATGCAAAACAAAAATTCTCACATTGGCCATGTCCAAAATTATATTTCTTTTATTTTAAAGAAATATATTATTT
>NW_025347232.1:808-2701 GCF_016433145.1 Gracilinanus agilis | reverse complement strand
AAAGGAGGGAGGGAGGGAAGGAAGGAAGGAAGGAAGGAAGGAAGGAAGGAAGGAAGGAAGGAAGGAAGGAAGGAAGGAAGAAGCAAAAGAATGAACAAAATAAGGAAGGAACGAACGAACAAAGGAAGGAAATAAGGAAGGAAATTAAGGAAGGAAGGAAAGGAGGGAGGAAGGAAAGAAGGGAGGAAGGAAGGGAGGGAGGGAGAACAAAATGAAGGAAGGGAAAGAGGAAGGGAGGCAGAAAGCCAAGGCAGAAAATAGTAATAAAACATTGAACCTGGAGTCAGCCGACCTAAGTTTGAAGACCAGTTTGGACACTTACTAGCTTAAAGACTAAGCAAGTCTTCACATCTCTAGCCCTCAGTTTACCCATCTGTCAAATGAGGGGAGTGGCCTAAGTGGCTCTGGGGATCCCTTCACTCTCTAAATCCACAATCCTGTGATTCCATGATGCAATGCCCTTGCACTCTCTCCCTCCCCAGTTTGGGGGGGTGAGGGGGAGGCACTTTGGAAATCAAATGCAATCTGAATGAGAGTTATTATTAGAAAGGAAGCACCCTGTTCCAAGTTTAGAAAGGCAACTTTTTAAAGTGACACAGTGACAAAGAATTTACAGGGCCGAGACCCAGGCTAAGTAAATACAGCTAGGAAGCCCCAGGCAGGACCTCGGTGACATGCCTGCTACCAGCTTACATCAAGCCTGCGGTTCTAGTCCCCAACATCAAGCCACTGACCCAGGCAGCAGGCATCCCAGTATCTCCAACTTTCCTGCACTGGCGCTGTCAGGACGGCCAGTGACGGCTCTTTGGCTTCCAAGTGGGATGATTCATGGGCCAGAGCTCAAGGAGGAATTCTCATTTCTACACATCCAGCTCTATCTGCGTCCCCTCCCCCTCCCCTTCCCAGCTTGACAGAATCCAGAAATGGTGCGTCCCTAAAAGTCCTTTTCCCTCGGGGGCAATAAAAGAGGGGGAAAGACATGCCAGCTTTCCTCTGGTTTTCCCAAGCCAAGTGTGAGTGATGGCTACAGATGTGTGTCTCCTGGGCATGCCTCTCCAAGCATCCTACACACGGGGCTATTCTGTGCAATGAATGCCCACTCTGTGGACACACTCACTTGCCCGGGGGGCGTAGTTCTGGCTAAGGACAGAACTCGTGTGTCTGTGTGTTCCCCTGATTCCAGACATCTCTTTGATGGAGCAGAAGGCAAGACTCTGCTGACTTGCCGTCCCTTTGAGAAAGTGTGTTTGGACACATCTGTAAAGGCTGAGGGCTGAGCACGTTTGTGGGCTGCTGCAGGCAGATGTCTGGGTTTCCTTGTGTGCACGGTCACCTGAAGCCCTCAGACACACGCCACCCACCTGGATGGGAAGCCAGCCCTCGGCTCGGGCTCCTGGCATGCCTGCTGGGGCTGCTGGCTGCTCAGCGCAGTGGCAGGGCATCCTGGAGGTGGCCAGGCTTCTCCCTTTCTTTCCTTTAGAGGAGAGGGGGAGAGGCTCATCCAGACAGGGAGCCAGAGCAGGGATGCCACTGACCTTGGAGAATTAGAGGGTGAAGAGAAGTGAGAGATCCGAGGGGGAGGAGGAGAGAGGACGGGAAGAGTAGGGAGGGGGAGGGAGAAGGAGAAGGAGAAAGAGAAAGAGAGAGGAGAGAGACTGGAGAGAGGAGAGAGAAAGAAAGGAAATCTGCTGGAGAGAGGAGGGAGGACAGGATGAGGGCAGAGACCACCTTTCAGCCCAAAGTTTGTGACAAGCTGACAGGCACCTCTCTCTCTCTCTCTCTCTCTCTCTCTCTGTCTGTCTCTCCTCTCTCCATTCTCTCTCTCTCTCTCTCTCTCTCTCTCTCTCTCTCTCTCTCTCTCTCTCTCTCTTTCTCTCTTTCTCTCTCTCTCTC
>NW_025347232.1:0-734 GCF_016433145.1 Gracilinanus agilis | reverse complement strand
CTCTCTCTCTCTCTCTCTCTCTCTCTCTCTCTCTCTCTCTCTCTCTCTCTCCCTCTCTCTCTGTCTCTCCTCCATTCTCTCTCTGTCTCCGTCTGTCTATCTGTCTGTCTCTCTCTCACACACACACTCACACTCACTCAGACCTGTAAGAGCACACATGAATACATCACTCCCACACACTCATCCACACACATTCTTACACACGTTCACTTACCCACATTCTCACATTCACTTACTCATATCACACACACACACACACACACATCACACACGTACACACACGTACACACGCTCTTTCCTGTACACTCACACATCACACACATGCACTCTGGCTCGCTTTGCTGCCCGGCTCTCCCTCCCGCCGGCCTTACCTTGGGTCCTGGTGGCCGCGGCAGCCGAGAGCCAGCAGTTGAGAGGGAACCAGCAAGAGACCATGACACTGAGATACTCCATCTGGAGCGGCGGGAGCCCGGGGCCTCGCTGGCTGGCTGCTCGCTAGTCTTGCTCGCTCGCTCGCTTGCTCGCTCGCTTGTTCGCACACGGGCCGCCTAGAGTCCGCCACGGGGCTCGGGCTAAACGGAGGAGGCAGCCAGAGGGATGCAGAGCGCCGCCAGCTTTCCTGGCTCTGCAGGCGCCGGAGACCCTGCGAGCCGGATCCCTCGGCTCCTCCTCCCTGCTGCAGCCTGCTCCTGCCCCGGCCCCAGCCCCAACCCCTGCCCGGCCCTGGCCCCGAC
>NW_025347231.1:1076-1743 GCF_016433145.1 Gracilinanus agilis | reverse complement strand
TTTAATTTACATTTTGTAATTTTCTCTAACTCTTGCTTGGTTTTAAAATCTTTCCTTTCCCAGAGATCTGACAGGTATACTATTTTGTGTTCACTTAACTTATTTATAGTTTCTCTCTTTATATTCAAGTCATTCACCCATTCTGAATTTATCTTGGTGTAGGGTGTGAGATGTTGATCTAAACCTAATCTCTCCATATTGTTTTCCAAATTTCCCAGCAGGTTTTGTCAAATAGTGGATTCATGTCCCAAAAGTTGGGCTCTTTGGGTTTATCATATACTGTCTTGCTGATGTTATTAACCCCAAGTCTATTCCATTGATCCTCCCTTCTATCTCTTAGCCACTACCATATTGTTTTGATGACTGCTGCTTTATAGTATAGTTTAATATCTAGGACTGCTAGGCCCCCTTCCTTCACATTTTTTTTCATTATTTCCCTTGATATTCTTGATCTTTTGTTATTCCAAATGAAATTTGTTACAGTTTTTCCTAATTCAGTAAAGAAGTTTTTTGGTAGCTTGATAGGCATTGCACTAAATAGGTAAATTAATTTGGGTAGAATGATCATTTTTATTATGTTAGCTCATCCTACCCATGAACAATTAATGGCTTTCCCATTGTTGAGATCCAGTTTTATTTGTTTGGAAAGTGTTTTGTAGTTGTTTTC
>NW_025347231.1:0-1058 GCF_016433145.1 Gracilinanus agilis | reverse complement strand
CAACTTTGCTAAAGTTGTTGATTATTTCTACAAGCTTCTTAGTTGATTCTCTAGGATTTTTTAAGTAGACCATCATATCATCTGCAAAGAGTGATAGCTTAGTTTCCTCCTTGCCTATTTTGATACCTTCAATTCCTTTTTCTTCTCTAATTGCCACTGTTAGCGTTTCTAGTGCTGTGTTGAATAATAGAGGTGATAATGGGTATCCTTGTTTCACTCCTTATCTTATTGGGAAGGCTTCTAATTTATCCGCATTGCATATAATGCTTGTTGATGGTTTTAGGTATATACTGTTTATTATTTTTAGGAAAGGTCCTTCTATTCCTAAACTTTTCAGTGTTTTCATTAGGAATGGATGCTGTATTTTGTAAAAGGCTTTTTCAGCATCTATTGAGATAGTCACGTGATTTTGGTTTGATAGACTATTGATATGGTCAATTATGTGGATGGTTTTCCTAATGTTGAACCATCCTTGCATTCCTGGTATAAATCCCACCTGATCATGGTGGATGATCTTCTTAATTACTTGCTGGAGTCTCTTTGCTAGTATTCTATTTAAGATTTTTGCATCTATGTTCATTAGAGAGATTGGTCTATAGTTTTCTTTCTCTGTTTTTGGTCTACCTGGCTTTGGAATCAGTACCATATTTGTGTCGTAAAAGGAATTTGGTAGGACTCCTTTGCTTATCATATCAAATAATTTGTATACTATTGGGATTAGTTGCTCTTTGAATGTCTGATAGAATTCACTTGTGAATCCATCAGGTTCTGGTGATTTCTTCCTAGGGAGTTCCTTGATGGCTTATTCAATTTCTATTTCTGATATGGTATTATTTTAGGTATTCTATTTCTTCTGCTGTTAATCTAGGCAATTTATACTTTTGCAAATATTCATCCATATCTCCTAAATTATTATATTTGTTGCCATATAATTGGGCAAAATAGTTTTTAGTGATTGCCTTAATTTCCCCTTCATTAGAGGTGAGGTCTCCCTTTTCATCTTTGATACTGTCAATTTGGTTTTCTTCTTTCCTTTTTTTATTAGATTGACTAGTACT
>NW_025347230.1:431-1206 GCF_016433145.1 Gracilinanus agilis | reverse complement strand
CCTTGTTCAGGGTCTATTTCCAAATTGTTGTTAGTTGCATCGGTGTGGTCATTTCGAGTCCACATCCCCAATCATGTCTGCCTCAACCCATGTGTTCAAGCAATTGTTTATCTTCTATGTTTCCTCTCCTGCAGTTCTTCCTCTGAATGTGGGTAGCATCTTTACCATAAATCCTTCAGAGCAGTCCTGTGTCCTTGCATTTCTGCTGGTACAGAAGTCCATTACATTCTATTTTACCATAGTATATCAGTCTGTGTGTACAGTGTTCTTCTGGCTCTGCTTCTTTCACTCTGCATCAGTTCCTGGAGGTCTTTCCAGTTCATATGGAATTCCTCTAGTTAATTATTTCTTTGAGCACAATAGTATTCCACGACCAGCATATAACACAGTTTGTTCAGCCATTCCCCAATTGAAGGACATACCCTCCTTTTCCAGTTCTTTGCCACCACAAAAAGCACAACTATAAATATTTTCGTACAAGTCTGTTTATCTATGATCTCTTTGGGGTACAAACCCAACAATGGTATGGCTGGATCAAAGGGCAGGCATCCTTTATAGCCTTTTGAGCATAGTTCCATATTGCCAGCCAGAATGATTGGATCAGTTCACAACTCCATCAGCAATGCATTAATGTCCCAGTTTTACCACATCCCCTCCAGCATTCATTCCTCTCCCCTTCTTTCATTTTAGCCAATCTGCTAGGTGTGAGGTGATACCTCAGAGTTGTTTTGATTTGCATTTCTCTAATTATTAGAGATTTAGAACACTTTCTCAT
>NW_025347230.1:0-421 GCF_016433145.1 Gracilinanus agilis | reverse complement strand
ATTGATACTTTTGATTTCTTTACCTGAAAATTGCCTATTCATGTCTCTTGCCCATTTATCAATTGGGGAATGGCTTGATTTTTTATACAATTGATTTAACTCCTTGTATATTTGAGTAATTAGACCCCTGTTAGAGCTTTTTGTTATTAAGATTTTTTCCCAATTTGTTGTTTCCCTTCTGATTTTGACTACATTGTTTTTTGTTTGTACAAAAGCTTTATAGCTTAATATAATCAAAACCACTTAATTTACATTTTGTAATTTTCTCTAACTCTTGCTTGGTTTTAAAATCATTCCTTTACAAGAGATCTGACAAGTAAATTATTCTTTGTTCACTTAACTTATTTATAGTTTCCCTCTTTATATTCAAGTCATTCACCCATTCTGAATTTATCTGGGTGTAGGGTGTGAGATGTTGATC
>NW_025347229.1:0-3001 GCF_016433145.1 Gracilinanus agilis | reverse complement strand
CTCCCTCTCATTTCTCCTTCCCTCCCTCCCTCTTCTCCTTCCCTTCCTCCCTCTCTCTTCTCCTTCCCTTCCTCCCTCTCTCTTCTCCTTCCCTCCCTCTCTCTCATTTCTCCTTCTCTCTCTCTCTCCCCACCTTTTCTCCCTCTATTTCCCTCCCCACCTTTTCTCCCTCTATTTCCCTCTCCCTTTCTCCCTGTTTCTCCCCCTCCCTCCCCCCTCTTTCTCTTTCCCCCTTACTTCTGTCTTAGAAACAATACTAAGTATCCCTTCTAAGGCAGAAGAGTGGCAAGGGCTAGGCAATTGGGGTTAAATAACTTGTCCAGGGTCACCCAGTTGGTTAGGAAGTGTCCAGATTGAAACTCAGAACCCTTCCATCTCCACATCTGGCTCTCTATCCACTGAGTCACCAAGCTGCCCCGGTGCATATTGTTTCTTCCCAATGGAATATAATTTCCTTGAGGGAGAAGACTTGTCTACAATATGGAAAGGATAGTCAGGGCTTAAAAATTGCTCACAGAATGAAGAATAATCAGGCAGTAGCCCCAGGCTTTTTGTGGTGGAGGAACCAGTGAGGCTAGTACAGCTGCTCTGCTCAGGGAGTCTGCTGGCTAGGAGCAGGGAGGCAGGTAGGGGAGTAGGCAGAGGCCCTGGCACAGTCTTCATGCTCTATCCACTCACCTGAAAGAGGTCATTTTGTATATCTAGGACTTCCTGGGGCAGCAAAGTCAGGCAAAAGAGCAGCACGGTAGGAGCCTCATGGATCACAGCCAGGTGTAACAGCCTAAGGGGAAGAAAGGAGGGGGCAGGAGTCTCAGAGTGCCCAGGTTGGGATGGATGGGAAGAGGTCTTTGGGCTGGGACAGTGGGGAGTGGGTAATTTGTGGAGCATTTCTACAACAGGTAGGGATAGGAAGTGAAAGTCCAAGACAGGAAATAGATGGTAGACAATGGATTTCCCCATCCTAAAGGGATTCTGGTGGGCTGAGGTCAGGGTAAAGGCTGATTTGACTCCCCTCTTGGCCTCCTCTTTGTCCCCACCCTCAAGGTTGCCCCTGTGAGTTAGCTCAGAACCAAAGTGAAAAAGGAAAGGGGGTTTCCAGGACCCACTGCTTCCTTGAGGTTTCTACTCTCCCCCTGGAAAGAAGGTAGAAGAAACAAGAAAGAAGCATTCAATGTCACCCCTCTTCTTCAGAGAGTCCACATACATCACCCCCAGAGACAAGACCCCAGGGATAAGGGGTACACAATGAGGAAACCACTTCTCTAAATAGACAATGTCTGCTCCCACTGCAGGGGATCCAAGCCTCAGGGTGACACCTAGGTGGCAACCTGGCCCTGTTTGCTCATGATTGCTCCTTTCACCCTGGACTACATCAGACCCATGGAAGAAGGAGCAGATGGCCTGTTGGAAGGATCACAGGGTGGTGGTGTAAGTCTTGGCTTAGCCCACCCTCCAACTATGGCAGGGGGCAAGAGTTGGGGAGACAGATGGGAGGGAAAGTCCCAAGGTCTGGGGTTTTCCCCCCTAACAGCTGGGAAAGGAGAAGTGGAAGGAAGGGGGTGGGGATGGCTCTGACCATAACAGCTGGGGCGGGTGATTGAGGTAGGTGGGTACACAGACAGGCAAGACTGGGGTCAGGGCTCAGACTGCCAACAGGGAGGGAAGGCTGGGGTTGGGACAGTCCTGGGAGGAGGAGCAGGCCTAGCTCTGGAAATCCCCTTTCTGCTCTGGGCTGCGCTCTCTGGGTCACATTCCAGAAGCCACCTCCCTCCTTCCCTCATCTCCTTTCCTCTGACTTCCTCTTTTCCCACTTCTCCTAGCTCCCTTACCCTAGACACCTCTAAGGGGAAGTACCCTCCCCCTCCCCCCCCCCCCCCCAGTCTGACAACCTTATTAGGGGAAGCCCTCTGGGGAACAAGCCCAGAATTCTCAACACCTACTTGCACACTAATCTCCTTATCCTGCCTTCTTTCTTAAGCATTGAGACCTTAGAAGGGGGTCCCAGGCTCTAAATCTAGTCATCTGGCCTTGAATCCTATCCTTATTTCTTGGGTTTAATCCCCTTTCTCTAATCCCATGCATATTACCCATACCCTTTGGAACAGTGGAAATTCTATGTCCTGTGTAATGCTTGAGGGTTAATCTCAAAGGGTAGGTTTTGGAGGGACTTGGAGCTCTTGGTGAGGCATTACTGAGCCTAGTCAGGGCCTAGGCACATGGTGGGGCTCCGGCCAGGAGCAAGTAGGATCTCTCAATCCTCAAATTTCTTTCTAGCACCTGATCTAGAACTCTCCTTTGTACTGATCACAGTTTTACTACCTTTTCCATTATTCTTGTAGCTATTTGGGTATATTTTGCTGTTTGCTCCCACTCACCTGGTGTCTCTCGAGGGCTGGGCAGTATTGCTTTTATCTATTATGACCCTAAGAATCTAGCATGGTGCTATGCATCTAGCACGCACTTAATGGAAGTTTGCTGAATCTGGAAGTTGGAAGGGGTGAGTCAGGATGCCCAATCCCTACCCCTAACCAAGCATACTTAATTTTATACCCCAGTCTATCCTTCTTCTCCAGGGCCCCAGGCTGAAGAAGGAATGTTCAGCCTGAAAATTCCCATCTCAAAGAAAGAGGATGGGGTGAGAGCTCTTCCTCCGCCCCAGATATCTTCCCCTTCCCCCACAGCCAACCAGTTCTCCTTCCTGTCCATTCATTCCCACCAGACCATCCCACATACAAAGCTTCTAAGCCCATACAGCACCTGGACTTGACAGAAAAGGGTTTGGGGGTGGGAGGGAGAGTGCAGAAGACTGATCTCATCCCTGACTTCCCCTTTCTCAACCTAGGAAGAGCTGGCGGTAATAAGGCTAGACCTTGCCCTCACTCTATCTGATTGTGTCCCCCTGCTCCCTTACACACACACTTCAGCCTTGATCTTTGCCCTGCAGAGGCCTGATCCCCTCTCAATCTTCCTAGGCCCAGCTCCCCCCCCCCATCCTCGAGTC
>NW_025347228.1:351-1127 GCF_016433145.1 Gracilinanus agilis | reverse complement strand
ATTAAATGGTTTTGATTATATTAAACTAAAAAGTTTCTGTACAAACAAAAACAATGTAGTCAAAATCAGAAGGGAAACAAAAAATTGGGAAAAAATCTTTATAACCAAAAACTCTGACAGGGGTCTAATCACTCAAATATACAAGGAGTTAAAGCAATTGTATAAAAAATCAAGCCATTCCCCAATTGATAAATGGGCAAGAGACATGAATAGGCAATTTTCAGGTAAAGAAATCAAAAGTATCAATAAGCACATGAGAAAGTGTTCCAAATCTCTAATAATCAGAGAAATGCAAATCAAAACAACTCTGAGGTATCACCTCATACCTAGCAGATTGGCTAAAATGAAAGAAGGGGAGAGTAATGAATGCTGGAGGGGATGTGGCAAAATTGGGACATTAATGCATTGCTGGTGGAGTTGTGAACTGATCCAGCCATTCTGGCTGGCAATTTGGAATCATGCTCAAAGGGCTATAAAGGAATGCCTGCCCTTTGACCCAGCCATACCATTACTGGGTTTGTACCCCAAAGAGATCATAGATAAACAGACTTGTACGGAAATATTCATAGCTGCGCTTTTTGTGGTGGCAACAAATTGGAAAAGGAGGGTATGTCCTTCAATTGGGGAATGGCTGAACAAACTGTGGTATATGCGGGTGATGGAATACTATTGTGCTAAAAGGAATAATAAACTGGAGAAGTTCCAGGGGAACTGGAGAGACCTCCGGGAACTGATGCAGAGTGAAAGGAGCAGAGCCAGAAGAACTCTATACACAG
>NW_025347228.1:0-261 GCF_016433145.1 Gracilinanus agilis | reverse complement strand
AATGTAATGGACCTCTGTACCAGCAGCAATACAATGACCCAGGACAATTCTGAGGGAGTTATGGTAAAGATGCTACCCACATTCAGAGGAAGGACTGCAGGAGAGGAAACATATAAGAAAAACAACTGCTTGAACGCATGGGTTGGGGTGGACATGATTCGGGATGTGGACTCGAAACTACCACACCAATGCAACTACCAACAATTTGGAAATTGGTCTTGATCAAGGACACATGACAAAACTAGTGGAAATGTGCATGGG
>NW_025347227.1:550-1619 GCF_016433145.1 Gracilinanus agilis | reverse complement strand
AGAAAGGGAAGTTAATCAAGGGAGGGGATAAGAGATAGCGGCTCAATAGCAAACCACTGGTTGAAAAGAAAAAAAGTATAAGGAAAAAGGGGGTAGGAATGGGGGAGGATTAGAAAATGTCAGCAAATGCACAACTGATGATTATAACTCTGGATGTGAATGGGATGAACTCGCTCATAAAACAGAAGCAAATAGCAGAGTGGATTAGAAACCAAAATCCCACCATATGTTGTCTACAAGAAACACATATGAGGCGGGTGGACATACACAACTTTAAGGTTCAGGGCTTGAGCAAAATCTTTTGGGCGTCAAATGAGAAAAAGAAGGCAGGACTGGCTATTATGATTTCTGACAAAGCCAAAGTAAAAATAGATATGATTAAAAAAGACAGGGAAGGACATTACATCCTGATTAAAGGCAGTATAAACAATGAGGAAATAACACGGATCAATATGTATGCACCAAGTGGCATAGTACCCAAATTCATAAAGGAGAAACTGGCAGAGCTCAAGAAGGAAATAGATAGTAAAACCATACTACTGGGAGATCTAAATATTCCTCTGTCAGATCTAGATAAATCAAATGGAAAAATAAATAAGAAAGAGGTAAGAGAGGTGAATGAAGTCCTAGAAAAATTAGATTTAATTGATATGTGGAGAAAAATAAATAGGGACAAAAAGGAATACACCTTCTTCTCAGCTGCACATGGCACATTCACAAAGATTGACCATGTTATAGGGCATAGAATCATTGCAAACAAATGCAAAAGAGCAGAAATAATAAATGTAACCTTCTCAGATCATAATGCAATAAAAATAATAATTAGTAAGGGCACCTGGACAGGAAAATCAAAAAAAATTAATTGGAAATTAAATAATATGATTCTTCAAAACCAATTTGTCAAAGAAGGAATCCTAGAAACAATCAACAATTTCATTGAAGAAAATTACAATGATGAGACATCCTACCAAACTGTGGGATGCGGGCAAGGCAGTACTCGGGAAATTTATATCCATGAATGCATATATTAACAAATTAAGGAGGGCAGAGATCAATGAATTGGGCATGC
>NW_025347227.1:0-458 GCF_016433145.1 Gracilinanus agilis | reverse complement strand
AACAGTAAAATAGACAAAGTACTGGTCAATCTAATAAAAAAAAAGGAAAGAAGAAAACCAAGTTGATAGTATCAAAGATGAAAAGGGAGACCTCACCTCTAATGAAGGGGAAATTAAGGCAATCATTAAAAACTATTTTGCCCAATTATATGGCAATAAATATAACAATTTAGGAGATATGGATGAATATTTACAAAAATATAAACTGCCTAGATTAACAGCAGAAGAAATAGAATACCTAAATAATCCCATATCAGAAAAAGAAATTGAACAAGCCATCAAAGAACTCCCTAAGAAAAAATCGCCAGGGCCTGATGGATTCACATTTGAATTCTATCAGATATTCAAAGAGCAACTAATCCCAATACTATACAAATTATTTGATATGATAAGCAAAGAAGGAGTCCTACCAAATTCCTTTTATGACACAAATATGGTACTGATTCCAAAGCCAGGGA
>NW_025347226.1:0-5808 GCF_016433145.1 Gracilinanus agilis | reverse complement strand
AGTCATTCCCCCTTTACAGATAAGGAAATTGAGACTCCTAGAGATTAAGTGTGACTCGTAGGCACACACTAAGACATCAGGGGCAAGATTTGAACTCAAGTATTCTTAAGTCCAAGATTAAATTCCCTATGCCTCAGTGCTTCAGATATGATAGATCTTTATGGGAAAAGAGAGGGGGCAGTAAGATGGCACAGTGGACAGAATGCCAGGCTTTAAATGGAGAAGATTCCTCTTCCTGAATTCAAATCTAGCCTCAGACATTAATTAGCTGTGTGACCCTGAGCAAGTCACTTCACTTTCCTCATCTGTAAAATGATCTGGAGAAGCAAATGGCAAACCATTCTAGTATCTTTGCCAAGAAAACCCCAAACAGTCAGGAAGAGTGAGATTTGACTGAAAAATGACAGAATAAAAAATGGGAAAGGAATACTAAAGAACACGTATCTTATTGCCCCCCAGAATGCATCCAGCTCTTATTATTTTTCCCTTTTTATTCATCATTGCTTTGAGACCTAGAGATCACAGAAAGAAACTTCCTCCCCTGGCAGAGTATTTGAAGGAGAAGGAGGGGGGGAAATGCAAAGGACATTTAAAAATATAAGCTAAACAAAGGAGTAGAGGCTCCCTGGCACTAGGAGGGAGAGAGCGATGACCTAACAGGTCTTTCCAGCTCTAATTTCTCTGCTTCTCCCTGTTCTGTGATGTTTCTCTGCTCCCTGCTGTGTACATCTGCTGTCTGTCTCACTCTCCCACCCCCTCCCCCTGCTGAGGACATTCTCTGCTTTAGACTCCCTCTCTCCCCGATGTATCTGCCATCTTTCTCCCCCTGCTGTGTGCACATACCATGTCTCTGCCTCCCCCTCCCTGTGCATTCACCATGACTTTCCTCTCTTCTCTCCTGCTGTTCACATGTCCACCAGCGCTCTCCCTTTCTGTGTGTCATCAGCCCAGCTCCTCCTGGTAGCTGAACACTCACTATCTCACTCTGCTGTCTGGATTCTGACTTCCCTTTTTTCCCCTTTAGAATATGCTTCCCTCCCTGCCTACGGTCCTACCCCACCGCCCATATGTTTTCTGCCTCCCCTACTACGGTGCTTCCAAAACTCCTGCCCTGAGCTTTTTTTTTTCTGAGCAATTCTTCCTATTTGTAGGAGAGGAAAAGACCTGAAATGTCATTCCAGATCTAGAAATATAAAGGAACTCAGGAGCCTCCCACTCCATCAGTTTTCAGATGGGGAAACTAAGCCCCAGAACCACAGCTGACTTACTAACAGAGCCAACTGCTGAACCCGGGTAGTGGATAGAGTACTGGGTCTGGAGTCAGGAAGACCCAAGTTCAAATCCAGCCTTAGATACTACCTAGCTATGTGACCCTGGGCAAGTCACTTAATCTCTATTTGCCTAGGAGGTAGCTAGGTGACTCAGTAGAAAGAATGCTGAGCCTAGAGTCAGGGAGACCTGAGTTTAAATCTAGCCTCAGATACTTCCTGTGTAACCTTGGGTAAGTCACATAACCTTTGCTTGCCTGACAAAAGGATCTACTGGAGAAGGAAATGGCAAACCTTCCGTATCCTCACCAAGAAAACCCCAAATCGAATCACAGAGTCAGACACCACAAAAATGAATGAACAGCAATCTCTGTCTCCAAATAGAGTGTTCTTTGGATATATCTCTCTGACAGCCTTCTAACATTCTTAAAATAAATATGTCTAAGTCGAGGACAGTGGTAGAAGCCTTGGGATATTTTTTGTGGAATATAACTTCGGGCAAATCTGCTTCTACCTACATGTCTGCTTCAAGTGTTTCTTTAATCATATGCAATAGGATGGCAAACAATGGATAAGACTCCAATCCTGGTCCTCACTTGGTTCCTCCATGGCCCAGAGCAGAGGGATCAGACTCCCAGCCTCAACATGCAGCATGGGGACCCCATTAAAATGTGATTGGGAAATGTTTAACGAAAGAAATAAAAATACAATACAACCTAGATAATATCCATTTGTGGCTTCCTAAGTCACTTCCAGGCCAGCAGGGATCATTGTTTGTTTGGTTTTTTTTGGGGGGGGGGTTGGTTGTCGTTGCTGTTGTTTGTTTGTTTTTTAGTTCAACACCACTAGCCCAGAAATGATTTTTGCAGAAAAAAAATTCTACGAAAACACGACTAAAAATAGAGGAATAATGGCCCATTGCCTTTAGCAAGAAATTACAATTCTGCAGATAATTTTCTTTTCCTTAGTGTAGCATCTCCCCAAAAGGATACTGTATTGCCTCTTTGTACAAGGCTACTTTTCTGAGACTAGTGAAGGTCAGTGGAAAGAGTTTGGGATTTGGAGTGACAGTATTTAGGTTTAGATCCTGCCTTTGCTCCTTCCTGCCTCTGTGAGCTCCAGCAAATCACTTCTCTATGGACCTCAATTTCTTCTTCTATAAGTGAGGAGCTGGACTAGATGACTTGTAAGGTCCCTTGTAGCTCCAAATCAATGGCTCTATGAAAGTCATTTTCTACGTTGAAGATCACAATGCCACTGTAACTAGGGGGAAGCAATCGGGACCTTGCCTTAGGGCACTGAAATTTAGAAGGTGATGACAACCTTTTTACTTTTTCTGTGGTAGCTAGAGCTTACCACCTAGTTAGCAGACATAATTGGCTCATATGGGAAGCTCCCACAGTGCTTGCTCTCAAACTCTTGATGATCCTCCTCCTTTCCCTAGTGAAGGGCTGCCTAGCAGCAACCTCACAATATCCCTAGGTCTGTCTTCCCAAACAAGCCTTTCTTCCATATCGGACTAAAATTTAGTTCCAGGGTCTATAGCTTGAGGTCTCATCCCTGCCCACCTTCCTCCTATAATGTGATCCTGGGCAAATCACTTAACCCTGCTTGTCTCAGTTTCCTCAGTTGTAAAAAGAGCTGGAGAAGGAAATGACAAGCCACTCAGATTGGACTATATATGTCCTCAAATTAAATATTTGTTAAGCACTTAGCCTAGTGGCTGGCACATAATAGGTGCATAACAAATATTTGTTCCTTCTCCTCCCCTCTTCCTTTCAGTGGTTCCCAAACTTTTTTGGCCTACTGCCTCCTTTCCAAAAAAAAATATTACTTAGCCCCCTGGAAATTATTATTTTTTATTTTAATAGCAATTAATAGGAAAGATAAATGCATCTGTGGCCATCACTGCTTCCCTGGATCGCTGCAGCACCCACTAAGGGGCGGTAGTACCCACTTTGGGAATCACTGCTCTAGATCTATGATCCATAAAATAGCTAAGTGGCTTAGCAGAAACAATGCTGTATCTGGAGAGAAGAAAATCCGAGTTTGAATTCTCCTTCCAATCCTGACTATGTGGCCTTGGGCAAGTCACTTCCTTTTTCAACCTTAGTTCCCTCATATATAAAATTGTATATAATAATAGCATCT
This sequence comes from Gracilinanus agilis, assembly GCF_016433145.1. Classification (NCBI taxonomy): domain Eukaryota; kingdom Metazoa; phylum Chordata; class Mammalia; order Didelphimorphia; family Didelphidae; genus Gracilinanus; species Gracilinanus agilis. The sequence continues at coordinate 2,389 of NW_025347226.1, read as the reverse complement.
ACTAAGTAGGATTGTTGTGGAGAAAATCAAATTAAATTAATATATGCAAAGTGCTTTGCAGACCTTAAAGTACCATGGAAATATATTATTCTGAACCTGTGATGGTCTCAGAAACAGAGAAAGGCTTCTTTCTCTGGGATTTGGGAAAATGTGAAGGGTGGGGAGAAGGTTTTAAAAATGAGGGATCTTCTCAAACTGACTTCAGGAGGACAGAGGGAGTAAACAAATCACGGATTCAAGAAAGGAACTCCTCACAGATGCTAAAAAGTGAAGGAGATAATGAAGGGAAGAAAGAAAGAGCTGGGAGAAGTGATAATAGGAAACTAGGCACATCTGTGGCCTCTTTAGGTTCTCTAAGCAATAAAGCACTCAGCTCACAGAACTCCTCGATTTCCACCAAAATGTGGGAAAATGAGGCCGTTATTTCCCTTCTAAGATCACTTTAAGAAACAATGTCTAAGAAACACGAATGAGCTGCCTCCTGTCCATGCCTTTCCTTCCTGATCTCCACCTTATTTGAATGGATGTGACTCAGACAGCATCCTTGCTCCTGTATCTCAGAGAGGGTACATGAAATCACCAGTCTCTCTCATTCCTCTTACATCCCCAAGCTTATTTAGGCTGTGAAGGTTTCTTACTCTCCCACCCCAACACACACACACACACACACACACACACACACACACACACACACACACACACATACACACACCTTAACATGAAGGATGTTTAAGGCTCACGTGGTCTTGCTCAGAGGTTCTTAACCTTTTGTATGGCACAGACCCCCCCTGTTAGTCTAGAGCAGTTATTCCCAAAGTGGGCACCACCGCCCCCTGGTGGGTGCTGCAGTGATCCAGGGAACCAGTGATGGCCACAGGTGCATTTATATTTCCTATTAATTGCTATTAAAACTAAAAAAATCGATTTCCAGGTGGCTAAGTAATATTTTTTCTAGAAAGGAAGAGATAGGCCAAAAAAGTTTGGGAACCACTGGTCTAGAGAAACCTAGGGATTACCCCTACACTCAATATTAAAATTTTAAATAATTGAAGGAAATGTGGAATTTCATTTAGAAGTTAGTGAAAATAATAATGCATTTTTCCCAACCATGCATGTTCCTGGAATACCTGATACCCATTCCCTTTGGGTTAGTGGACTGCAGATTAAAAACCCTTCTTCTAGGGTCACCTTAGCCTTCCAGATTCAATGTTTCTATTTCCTTTTCCTATCCCACCAAATAGATGACATCCTTAACTGTGGGAGAAAAGGATTCAGCTTGCTCAGGACATGAGGAGTTAAACAAGGCAATGCCAGCATCAGTTTTAAAGAGCATGGTGTGGGGAGGGGGAGAGGAGGAGGAAGAGGAAAAATAGAAACCCCTGCCACATAGCACGCAGTCTTATTTTTCAGTTTCCTTGAGTTAGAACAAATGAAAGCTTTCTCTTGAGTGAGAGGGCAAAAGTCAGTATAGAGACTTAGGAAAAAGTGAATAAGCCAGTTTTATTAGCATGAGCATGGAGGAAGCCAGTTCTTTGTAAGGGAGAGGGAACAGGCATCAGCTCTCATGTCATCCCTCTGAGAGCACTGTCCCCCAACCCCCAGCAGAGCTGCCACACTAATGAGAGCTGTGATTGTTTTCCTATAATTCCTCATTTCAGTTGTGTCTAAATATGTATCTCATCAGCTAATCCAATCAAAATATTGCTACTGCCCTTGCTAGCTGATTCTCTTTCTATCCACCACCTCGGTGGCTTAAAGGCAGGTAACTGCTCAGGGTTCTGGGGCCATTACCTTGGGAAGAGGAAGTGTCATTTTGAACAGTGGGAGCCATGAACCAACCAGAGCCCTTTCCTTGAATGGCAAAATGATCTCCAGGACACACTGATGCTCACCCTCAAGTTCAATATAAAATTTAATTCTCTGCAGAAACACTGCCCTGAAAGCTAATAAGGCCATCTCCAAGTTGGACTTGGTTTCATTACACACACACACACACACACACACACACACACACACACACACACACANTTCATTACACACACACACACACACACACACACACACACACACACACACACACACACAGCCAGGACACCTCTTTGTTGCCGTGCTGCCAATCACCATAGCCTCTCTAGACTTTTAAAAAATGATATAAAATAAAGCAGATATCGAGGGGTTATATTGCTGAATGTGCATTGTACTCCTAAAATAAAGCATAGAAAAGGTGCATATATGCAGACACACACAATTCCAATTTCCTGCTACAATAAGGACATATTGAGGGAGGGCAGCAGAGAAAGAGATAGAGCAACAGAGAGTGGGGGAGAGAAGAAAGAGAAGGAGAGAAAGTGGAGAGAGAGAGAGAGAGAGAGAGAGAGAGAGAGAGAGA
>NW_025347225.1:525-1246 GCF_016433145.1 Gracilinanus agilis | reverse complement strand
ACTATTATAGCAACCAGAAGAATAATTCATAGGGAGAGGACAGGATATGGTCTAAGATGACATGGGGGGTGGGAAAGAGGGGAGGAATAGTAGGGGACACCAAGAAAAATCCGAGTAAATAAGAAAAATAAGATATTCTATTACACACAAAGAGGGCATGGGAAGGGGAGGGGATAAATATTACCATAAGAAGGAGAGGAAGAGAGCATTAAGAGGTAATAATCAAACCTTACTCTCAGTGTAATCAACCCGGAGAGGGAAGAGTACCTATACTATCCATTGCGACATAAAACTCCTATCTAACCCTTCTGAGAAAGTCAGAAGGGATAAACCAAGGGGAGCAGGGGAGTGGGCAAGTCAAAAAAAAAGGGAGGGGAGAAGAAGGGGAAGGGAATTCATAAGGCCTTTAAAAACAAAAAGAGGGGGAAAAATAAGGGAGGGGGTAGAAAGGGAAGTTAATCAAGGGAGGGGATAAGAGATAGAGGCCTAATAGCAAACCACTGGTTTAAAAGGAAATAATATAAGAAAAAAGGGGGTAGGAAAAGGGGAGGATACGAAAATGTCAGCAAATGCACAACTGATGATTAAAACTCTGAATGTGAATGGGATGAACTCGCCCATAAAACGGAAGCAAATAGCAGAGTGGATTAGAAACCAAAATCCTACCATATGTTGTCTACAAGAAACACAAATGAGGCGGGTGGACATACACAAGTTTAAG
>NW_025347225.1:0-433 GCF_016433145.1 Gracilinanus agilis | reverse complement strand
AAACCAAAATCCTACCATATGTTGTCTACAAGAAACACAAATGAGACGGGTGGACATACACAAGTTTAAGGTTCAGGGCTTGAGCAAAATCTTTTTGGCGTCAAATGAGAAAAAGAAGGCAGGAGTGGCTATTATGATTTCTGACAAAGCCAAAGTAAAAATAGATATGATTAAAAAAGACAGGGAAGGTCATTACATCCTGATTAAAGGCAGTATAAACAATGAGGAAATAACACTGCTCAATATATATACACCAAGTGGTATAGCATCCAAATTCATAAAGGAGAAACTGGCAGAGCTCAAGAAAGAAATAGATAGTAAAACCATATTAGTGGGAGATCTAAATATTCCTCTTTCAGATCTAGATAAATCAAATCAAAAAATAAATAAGAAAGAGGTAAGAGAGGTGAATGAAATCCTAGAAAAATTAGAT
>NW_025347224.1:0-1023 GCF_016433145.1 Gracilinanus agilis | reverse complement strand
TGATCTTAATTACTTCAACTCCTTTCAAACTGTAAAATGAAGCCTTTTTACTATTAAAGAGGGTTCCCAGTTGAGTTGCCAGGTGTTGAGCTTTTAGCACTTTTGACTGATAGTTTGGAGGAAGAGTATAGACATGTCCATTGGTACTTCGTGGAAGATAGGTTACAGTTATTGATGATGAGTTGGTTGTTTTGAACTATTTGGACCTCCATTTTGTGTTGACCTATAAAATGCAATCAGACCACAAATTCAGACTTTTCCCTTTTCTTCCATTTGGAAGGATGCATCAGAGGACAACAGAGTTAGGAATAGATATTTGTCCTTAATAGAAAAGGAGTTATGTGATGGGAGGAACAAGTGAATGACTTGGTGTGAAGATACATATGATTCCATGATTTCTGACCATTATCTATACTGAGTATTGCTCCACTTTCCATTGCTGAGCATCCCCCCTGGGCTTTTCTATGCTATCAAATTCTATTATTCATCTTTTCAGGCCTATGTAATGCCCTTCCAGGTCTCAATTATTGTGGTTCAGTGGCTAGAATGCTTATTAGGACAGAAAACTTTTGTCAAAGGCACAGGCTTTTAGCCACTATACCCATCTGATGACAGGGTAGGGTTTAAAATTTCTCCCAGGCTTACTATGAAATCTTTTTTAATGTATCAAGAAACAAATAAAGAAACATTTACTAAGTGTATACTATGTTAACCTGGTTCTGACACTGAGTCATAATCCTTCCTCTTATATGTAAAANGAAACATTTACTAAGTGTATACTATGTTAACCTGGTTCTGACACTGAGTCATAATCCTTCCTCTTATATGTAAAAATAGAAATTTCCATGTTTCTATCTGATTGGCTTGCACTTGAAAGCAAGCCAAGAGATGCTGATCTGGACCATTTCATTCTCATTATTATGAATACCTGTCACCAGGAATCCACTTGGCTTTGAGGCTATATTTGGGCACTTATAAACTTCTTTGTTATTCTCTAGTTAAATGACTTCTAAGACCTTTTCT
>NW_025347223.1:534-1763 GCF_016433145.1 Gracilinanus agilis | reverse complement strand
GGAAGGAAGGAAGGAAGGAAGGAAGGAAGGAAGGAAAGGTTATTGCCCACTGCAATAATAAATAAGGTGGTTTGCCCCAAGATCTCACACATGTGATCTTGTGAATGTGTCAGAGGCAGAGGACTTAACCCTGAGTCCAAGGCTGATGATCCCTTCCTTTACTATGCATACTGCCTCTCAGACAGATATATGGACAGCATTTTAGGTGTGAATTGCCTCTTCTTTATACATGCCTTGCTTGGTCTTATGTCTCCCCTATGTTTCTGCCTCTTTATTTGTGCCCTGTATGTGCACAAATACACATACTATCCCCACTGATGCAGCATATGAGAAAGTATCATCCAGGTTTATGGAAGAAGTGCTATATTGCTGCCATTATTATTAAGCTATTTCAGAAAATGCCTTTGTCTTATACTAATTGTGTTCTCTGGCTAACTAAAATAAAGGAGATACACTACTTGGGGCTTATAATATGTAGTTTTTTTAAGGTCCTTTTTTTATTAGGTTATTTTTAAGGTTATTTTTTTATTAATATTCGTTTTTAATCTGTTTACATACTTTATGCCCCTACTTTCCCCTTCACACACACACACACACACACACACACACCCCCGCTCTTCCCCCACCCATGGCCAACACACATTTCCACTGGTTGTAACATGTGTCCTTGTTAAGGGTCTATTTCCCATTCATGTCCGCCTCAGCCCATGTATTCAAGCAATTGTTTATCTTATATGTTTCCTCTCCTGCAGTCCTTCCTCTGAATGTGGGTAGCATCTTTACCATAAATCCCTCAGAATTGTCCTGGGTCATTGTATTGCTGCTGGTACAGAGGTCCATTACATTCTATTTTACCACAGTATATCAGTCTCTGTGTACAATGTTCTTCTGGCTCTGCTCCTTTCGCTCTGCATCACTTCCTGGAGGTCTCTCCAATTTGCATGGAATTCCTCCAGTTTATTATTCCTTTTAGCACAATAGTATTCCATCACTCGCATATACCACAATTTGTTCATTCCCCAATTGAAGGACATACCCTCCTTTTCCAGTTTTTTGCCACCATAAAAAGCGCAGCTATAAATATTTTCGTACAAGTGTGTTTATCTATGATCTCTTTGGGGTACAAACCCAGCAATGGTATGGCTGGATCAAAGGGCAGGCATTCTTTTATAGCCCTTTGGGCATAGTTCCAAATTGCCAGCCAGAATGGCTGGATCAGTTCACAGCTC
>NW_025347223.1:0-434 GCF_016433145.1 Gracilinanus agilis | reverse complement strand
CATTCATTACTCTCCCCTTCTTTTATTTTAGCCAATCTGCTAGGTGTGAGGTGATACCTCAGAGTTGTTTTGATTTGCATTTCTCTAATTATTAGAGATTTAGAACACTTTCTCATGTGCTTTTTGATACTTTTGATTTCTTTACCTGAAAATTGCCTATTCATGTCTCTTGCCCATTTATCAATTGGGGAATGGCTTGATTTTTTATACAATTGCTTTAACTCCTTGTATATTTGAGTAATTAGACCCCTGTCAGAGTTTTTTGTTATAAAGATTTTTTCCCAATTTGTTGTTTCCCTTCTGATTTTGACTACATTGTTTTTGTTTGTACAAAAGCTTTTTAGCTTAATATAATCAAAACCATTAAATTTACATTTTGTAATTTTCTCTAACTCTTGCTTGGTTTTAAAATCTTTCCTTTCCCAGAGATCTGA
>NW_025347222.1:314-1170 GCF_016433145.1 Gracilinanus agilis | reverse complement strand
GCTTGTTCAATTTCTTTTTCTGATATGGGATTATTTAGGTATTCTTTTTCTTCTGCTGTTAATCTAGGCAATTTATATTTTTGTAAATATCCATCCATATCTCCTAAATTGTTATATTTATTGCCATATAATTGGGTGAAATAGTTGTTAATGACTGCCTTAATTTCCTCTTCATTAGAGGTGAGGTCTCCCTTTTCATCTTTAATACTGTCATTTTGGTTTTCTTCTTTCCTTTTTCGTATTAGATTGACCAGTACTTTTTCTATTTTATCTGTTTTTTCAAAATACCAGCTTCTAGTCTTATATATTAATTCAATAGTTCTTTTACTTTCAATTTTATTAATTTCTCCCTTAATTTTTAGTATTTCTAAATTAGTTTTCATCTGGGGGTTTTTAATTTGCTACCTTTCTAATTTTTTGAGTTGCATACCCAATTCATTGATCTCTGCCCTCCTTAACTTGTTAGTATATGCACACAAGGATATAAATTTCCCCCTGAGAACTGCCTTGGCTGCATCCCACAGAGTTTGCCAGGATGTCTCATCATTGTCATTCTCTTCAATGAAATTGTTGATTGTTTCTATGATTTCTTCTTTGACTAATTGGTTTTGGAGAATCATATTGTTTAATTTCCAATTGTTTTTTGATTTGCCTGTGCAGGTGCCCTTACTAATTATTATTTTTATTGCATTATGATCTGAGAAGGTTACATTTATTATATCTGCTCTTTTGCATTTGTTTGCAATTATTCTATGCCCTAATACATGGTCAATCTTTGTGAATGTACCATCTTCAGCTGAAAAGAAGGTGTATTCCTTTTTGTCCCTATTTATTTTTCTCCACATATCAATTAAAT
>NW_025347222.1:0-239 GCF_016433145.1 Gracilinanus agilis | reverse complement strand
TTCACCTCTCTTACCTCTTTCTTATTTATTTTTTGGTTTGATTTATCTAGATCTGAAAGAGGAATATTTAGATCTCCCACTATTATGCTTTTACTATCTATTTACTTCTTGAGCTCTGCCAGTTTCTCCTTTATGAATTTGGATGCTATACCACTTGGTGCCCTACATTTGTTTTATTTGTATGAAATCTCAAAAAAAATTAATGGAATAAAAACTATCCATTTTATATCTTAAAATGC
>NW_025347221.1:0-2174 GCF_016433145.1 Gracilinanus agilis | reverse complement strand
GTGTGTGTGTGTGTGTGTGTGTGTGTGTGTGTGTGTGTGTGTGTCTGCCTCTGTCTCATTCGGCTTCTCCCTCTCTCATTATCCAAATTTGTCTCAAGCCCTCAAGCCCTCTCTCTCTGTTCTATCTCTCATGTGTTTCTCATCTGTTGCAATCTTTGCCTCCATCTCTCATGTCTTTCTTTTTGTGCATCTGTCTCTCTCCCCCTCCTTTTTTCATTCTGTCTCTTCTTAGGTCTCTCAAATTCCTATCAGTCCTTCTTTCCCTCTCCCTTTCTTCTCTCTGCCTCTGTCTCTCTCCTTTTATCCAACTGTGTCCCATTTTCTCTTTCTGACTCATCTTTTCTCATCTCCCTACCTTTTCTTCCCTCCCTTACTCCTCTATTTCTCAGGTTGTCTCACTCCCTCATCTATATATTCATTTCTCTTTTCCTGTTCCTCACTGTCTCTCCTGGTCTCTCTTTCTCTCTCTCTCTGACACTATTTCTTTCTTGTCTTTGCCTTGTTCTGTTGTATCTTTGTCTATTCTTCCCCTTCTTTCTTTCTATCTCTTAATTTGTTTCCATCTCTGTTTTTCTGTTTCTCTCTCTCCATCTCTATCTCTCTTAACTCTCACTGTTTCTGTCCTTCTCAATCTCTTTCTGATTTTATCTTTCTGTCTCTATATCTCTGTGTCTTTCTCTCTCTTCTGTCTTCCTGTTTTTCAAACTCCTATCATTGTCTCTTTCTCCCTGTCCTCATCATTGTTTTTTCTTTATCTCTCCCTATCCCTCTCTTCCTCTCACTTTCTCCTTCTCTTNTTCCTGTTTTTCAAACTCCTATCATTGTCTCTTTCTCCCTGTCCTCATCATTGTTTTTTCTTTATCTCTCCCTATCCCTCTCTTCCTCTCACTTTCTCCTTCTCTTTCTATCACTCTCTTCTTCTGTTTCTCAGTCTCTCTCCCAGTCTCTTTTTTCTCTCCATCTCTTTGTCTATCTCCATCCTTTTCTCTTCCTACCCTCTCTGTCTCTCTGTGCCCTTCCCTCTTTGACTATTTTTGTCTCTGTCTCTCTCCGTCTATTCCTCCCATACTATTTCTCTGTCCCTTTCTATCTCTTCCTTTTGGTGTGTATTGTGTGTATTTCTTCTCACTGTTTCTGTCTCTCTCCCTCTGACTCTCTTATCTGTCTCCCTCTTTGACTTTTTCTTTTTCAAGTCTCTCCCATTCACTTTCCATCGATCTATTTCTCACATTCTTTTTCTGTCTGTCTCTCTTTCTATCCTTCCATCATTGAGTTTCAGTTGCTATCTATTTCTTTGTCTTTTTTTCTTCATCATCTGTCTTCCTCTCCCTTTATCTCTATCCTGCTTTCTGTCTCCCTTCCCTTTTCTCTCTCCCTGTCTTTTCCCACATCTCTCAAATTCCTAATCACTGATTCTCTCTCCGTGTCTCTATCTTTCTCAGTCTCATTCTTTTTTTCCCCCACATTATTTTATGTTTTTTGGAATATTTTTCCATTGTTAGAATGATCTCTCCTCTCCTGGGGCTAATAAATAATTCCACTGGTTTATGCATCTTTTTTTATTCAAAAACAATTTCCATATTATTCAGATTTGTAACTTTTTTTTCTCTGCCTCATTCTGTCTCTCTCTTTGTGTTTTTCAGCCTCTCTGTCTAACCCTCTCATATATTTTCCCTGGTCTGCTCCCTCTCTCTGTCCATTTCTCTGACCCTTTGTTCTGTTTGTTTATATCTCCCTCCTCTCTTTCTCTCTATCTCTGATTCTTCCTCTCTTTTGTTTCTTTCCCTCATTCCATCATGATCTCCTTCTCCATGCTTCTCTGTATCTCTATATTTCTTGTCTCTCTCCATCTTGTCTCTGTATGCCTCTTTCCCTGTCTCCTCTGTCCCTCACTGTTTCTCTTGTTTCTCTACCTTTCTCTCTACATCTCTTTGTCTCTCTCCCACTCTGTCTCTTCCTCTTTGCCTCTCCTTCTCTCCTCTAACCCTCTATTTCTATCTCTGTTTCTCTCATCTCTCTATGACTTGTCTCCCTCTCTCTGGCTCTCTCTTCCTCTGTCTATATCTCTTCTACTGTCTGTATCTTATTCTTAAACCTTATTTCTCTCCTTTCCATCTCTGTTTCTCTCTGCCTCTCCCTCCTTCCCTTTCTCTTTCCCTCTATAACTCTCTCTC
>NW_025347220.1:605-1961 GCF_016433145.1 Gracilinanus agilis | reverse complement strand
GACGCAGGGGAGAGCTTAAATCTCGTGGGTTAGGAGGGAGTGGTCTCTTTTGCGAGTAGGCCATGGCCAGGAAACAGGAGACAAAATGGAGGCGGCAGTTTTGAATGCTTACAAGCGCGTGGTCTAATGATTTTATCTATCAACATGGCTTTAATTAAAATACTAATATATATTTATACAAGCCTTTATCATTTTTCATATTTATAATTTGGCGAACCACACGGGAGTAATTCGAACTTTCAATTTTCTGGATAGTCTAAGAGGAAGAAGCCATGCGGCTCTGGGACCCCGAGTCTCAGAAGCGATTTTTTTCCTTGCCCAGTCCTCTCCCGATTTTCCCCAGCCTAGAGGCTGTTTTAAGGGGAAGAGAGACAATGGTTTTAATTGCCGCTGGGCTGCGAATTATTTTGCTCAATGCCCCGGGCCTGGTGGCCCTTGCTGGCTCTGATAGAATCCCGGGGCCCAGCCAGACTGTCTCTGATCTCCATTCTTGATTCGCTGATGCTGCTGATGCTGCTGATCCTGACCGCTTCCAGCCTAGAACCCTGAGCCCCAACAGCGATGACCTGCCGCTTTTGCCGAGATCTTCGGAGACCTCCACCACTGCTCCTTAGGATTTGGTATTGTCCCCCCTACCCCCTCTCTTGGTTTGGTAATGGCCTGCAATTCTAGCCTTCCACGTGTTTTCTCTAAAGACCTAATTAGGCAACACCCACACAGACTCTACACGTGGGTATTTTCCTGAGCTTTTCTCCACTAACCCGAGCCCACGTGGACAATAGGGTCTGGACCTAGCAACTAGCTTACCCTTAAAGGGGCCGAATGGCCTATTCAGACTTGCTTGTGATTAAAAACTGAACTCAGGGGAAGAACTTTGAACTTTAAAAAAAAAAAAAAAAACCAACCCCTTAAACTCAGCAGAACTCAATCAAAGGAACCTTAAATTGAAATCAGGGGTGAACTTTTAAAAACCTCGGAACTGAATGAGCTTTAATTCTGTTTTAAAAAGACTGTATCTTACTGTATATTGTTAATTACTTTTGTTAATTAATCCTGCTTATTTCGTTGATTCTCCTGTTGCACTGAATCATTTTACACTAATGAAGTTTCTGCTTATGATGTTATTGTATTTCCTAAATTACTTAAAGCTTAACTGTATCAAAAACAATGCGGTTATATGTACCACTTATGAACATCTTATAGAGCACATGCCTTTAAAAATTTATTCTGTCTTGGTAATTGCAAAGAACCTTGAAAGTTTCCATGCTTTAAATATTACCTTGTAATTTTACAAGAGATCTTTTTTAACTTTTACTTTAAATCCTTAAGAATTGTTGTCTTAAAGGATAAAGCTTT
>NW_025347220.1:0-566 GCF_016433145.1 Gracilinanus agilis | reverse complement strand
AATGTGCATTGTGAATCTGCTATTTTGTAAAACCCACTTTCTCTCACAGAAAGTCTCATTTTTGGGTAACATAACCCTTCTAATTCTAAGCTATATATATTTTTTTGATTTTTAAAACATTTTTTTTAATGAGAGAAATTGATTTTTCCTTTTTATCATCTTGTACTGGAAGTACATATATAATCATTATTTATCTTTTTTCTGATTCTACAGCAAATACCTGAGCCTATAGGACTGTGAATTAAATGCCTCTCTGATTCCAGAAGGGAAGATGAAAGCCATTAATAGTGCTAAAGAAAGCACATGGTCAGAGACTTGACTGACTAAGATCTGCAAAATAGCAGTTCTATATACTTTAGAGCTTGGAAATTGGGTTTGAGTCCTGGAGTCCCAGTCTTTTCTAAAACTTTAGAGGACGTGGGTCCCCTCGACTTAGATTCCTAGAAAGCACCTAAGATTGGTTGATTATTTGGCTCACTTCCCTAAAAAGCTGATGATAAGTCAGATCAGAGAGAGACATTTTCCTTAAGTCCTGGCCCTGGATGGGTAATTGCACACTGCGGAAT
>NW_025347219.1:420-1117 GCF_016433145.1 Gracilinanus agilis | reverse complement strand
CTTCTATTCCTATACTTTTCAGTGTTTTCAATAGGAATGGATGCTGTATTTTGTCAAAGGCTTTTTCAGCATCTATTGAGATGATCATGTGATTTTTGTTTGTTAGACTATTGATATGGTCAATTATGTGGATGGTTTTCCTAGTGTTGAACCAACCTTGCATTCCTGGTATAAATCCCACCTGATCATGGTGGATGATCTTCTTAATTACTTGCTGGAGTCTCTTTGCTAGTATTCTATTTAAGATTTTTGCATCTATGTTCATTAGGGAGATTGGTCTGTAGTTTTCTTTCTCTGTTTTTGATCTCCCTGGCTTTGGAATCAGTACCATATTTGTGTCATAAAAGGAATTTGGTAGGACTCCTTCTTTGCTTATCATATCAAATAATTTGTATAGTATTGGGATTAGTTGCTCTTTGAATGTCTGATAGAATTCACTTATGAATCCATCAGGCCCTGGCGATTTTTTCTTAGGGAGTTCTTTGATGGCTTGTTAAATTTCTTTTTCTTATATGGGATTATTTAGGTATTCTATTTCTTCTGCTGTTAATTTAGGCAGTTTATATTTTTGTAAATATTCATCCATATCTCCTAAATTGTTATATTTATTGCCATATAATTGGGCAAAATAGTTTTTAATGATTTCCTTAATTTCCTCTTCATTAGAGGTGAGGTTTCCCTTTTCATCTTTGATACT
>NW_025347219.1:0-324 GCF_016433145.1 Gracilinanus agilis | reverse complement strand
ACTTTCGATTTTATTAATTTCTCCCTTGATTTTTAGTATTTCTAATTTAGTTTCCATCTGGGGATTTTTAATTTGCTCACTTTCTAATTTTTTGAGTTGCATGCCCAATTCATTAATCTCTGCCCTCCCTAATTTGTTAATATATGCACTCAAGGATATAAATTTCCCCCTGAGTACTGCCTTGGCCGTATCCCACAGAGTTTGGTAGGATGTCTTACCATTGTCATTTTCTTAAATGAAATTATTGATTGTTTCTATGATTCCTTCTTTGACAAATTGGTTTTGGAGAATCATATTATTTAATTTCCAATTAGTTTTTGATTT
>NW_025347218.1:0-1655 GCF_016433145.1 Gracilinanus agilis | reverse complement strand
AGATAGATTCCTAAGTATTTTATATTGTTTAGGGTGATTTTAAATGGTGTTTCTCTTTCTACTTCTTGCTGCTCTAGTGTGTTGGAAATGTATAGAAATGCTGATGATTTATGTGCATTTATTTTGTATCCTGCAACTTTGCTAAAGTTGTTGATTATTTCTACAAGCTTCTTAGTTGATTCTCTAGGATTTTTTAAGTAGACCATCATATCATCTGCAAAGAGTGATAGCTTAGTCTCCTCCTTGCCTATTTTGATACCTTCAATTTCTTTCTTCTCTAATTGCAACTTCTAGTGTTTCTAGTACTATGTTGAATAATAGAGGAGATAATGGGCATCCTTGTTTCACTCCTGATCTTATTGGGAAGGCTTCTAATTTATCCCCATTGCATATGATGTTTGTTGATGGTTTTAGGTATATACTGTTTATTATTTTTAGGAAAGGTCCTTCTATTCCTATACTTTTCAGTGTTTTCAATAGGAATGGATGCTGTATTTTGTCAAAGGCTTTTTCAGCATCTATTGAGATAATCATGTGATTTTTGTTTGTTAGACTGTTGATATGGTCAATTATGTGGATGGTTTTCCTAATGTTGAACCAACCTTGCATTCCTGGTATAAATCCCACCTGATCATGGTGGATGATCTTCTTAATTACTTGCTGTAGTCTCTTTGCTAGTATTCTATTTAAGATTTTTGCATCTATGTTCATTAGGGAGATTGGTCTGTAGTTTTCTTTCTCTGTTTTTGATCTCCCTGGCTTTGGAATCAGTACCATATTTGTGTCATAAAAGGAATTTGATAGGACTCCTTATTTGCTTATCATATCAAATAATTTGTGTAGTATTGGGATTAGTTGCTCTTTGAATGTCTGATAGAATTCACTTGTGAATCCATCAGGTCCTGGTGATTTTTTCTTAGGGAGTTCTTTGATGGCTTGTTCAATTTCTTTTTCTGATAAGGGATTATTTAGGTATTCTATTTCTTCTGCTGTTAATATAGGCAATTTATATTTCTGTAAATATTCATCCGGGGCAGCTGAGTGGCTCAGTGGATTGAGAGCCAGGCCTAGAGACTGGAGGTCCTAGGTTCAAGTCCGGCCTCGGACACTTCCAGCTGTGTGACCTTGGGCAAGTCACTTGACCCCTATTGCCCACCCTTACCACTCCTGGGCCAAGGACGGTCCCTAGCCCAGATGAAAAAGGAGGAGGGTTGGGCGTGGGGCTAACAACCCCACCCTGTAAAAACTACATCTGCTAAAGAAACTGCAACCTAAAGTAGGGGCAGCTGGGCTAGCTCAGTGGATTGAGAGCCAGGCCTAGAGACGAAAAGGTCCTAGGTTCAAACCCGGGCTCAGACACTTCCCAGCTGGGTGACCCTGAGCGACTGTGTGACCCATTGCCTACTTGTTGTGGCCCTATGCTCCTAGAATGGAGTCCCAGGATAAAAAAAAATATTCATCCATATCTCCTAAATTGTTATGTTTATTGCCATATAGTTGGGCAAAATAGTTTTTAATGATTGCCTTAATTTCCCCTTCATTAGAGGTGAGGTCTCCCTTTTCATCTTTGATACTATCAATTTGGTTTTCTTCTTTCCTTTTTTTATTAGATTGACCAGTACTTTGTCTATTTTATCTTTTTTTTCAAAGTACCA
>NW_025347217.1:334-1372 GCF_016433145.1 Gracilinanus agilis | reverse complement strand
TTTTTGATACTTTTGATTTCATTATCTGAAAATTGCCTATACATGTCTCTTGCCCATTTATCAATTGCAGAATGGCTTGATTTTTTATACAATTGCTTTAACTCCTTGTATATTTGAGTAATTAGACCCCTGTCAGAGTTTTTCGTTATAAAGATTTTTTCCCAATTTGTTGTTTCCCTTCTGATTTTGACTACATTATTTTTGTTTGTACAAAACCTTTTTAGCTTAATATAATCAAAACCATTAAATTTACATTTTGTAATTTTCTCTAACTCTTGCTTGGTTTTAAAATCTTTCCTTTCCCAGAGATCTGACAAGTATACTATTCTGTGTTCACTTAACTTATTTATAGTTTCCCTCTTTATATTCAAGTCATTTACCCATTCTGAAATTATCTTGGTGTAGGGTGTGAGATGTTGATCTAAACCTAATCTCTCCCATATTGTTTTCCAAATTTCCCAGCAGTTTTTGTCAAATAGTGGATTCATGTCCCAAAAGTTGGGCTCTTTGGGTTTATCATACACTGTCTTGCTGCCATCATTAACCCCGAGTCTATTCCACTGATCCTCCCTTCTATCTCTTAGCCAGTACCATATTGATATAATGACTGCTGCTTTATAGTATAGTTTGATATCTGGTACTGCTAGGTCCCCTTCCTTCCCATTTTTTAAAAATTATTTCTTTTGATAATTTTGATCTTTTGTTATTCCAAATGAAATTTGTTATAGTTTTTCCTAATTCAGTAAAGAAGTTTTTTGGTAATTTGATAGGTATGGCACTAAATAGGTAACTTAATTTGGGTAGGATGTTCATTTTTATTATGTTAGCTCATCCTACCCATGAATAGTTAATGGCTTTCCAATTGTTGAGATCCAGTTTTATTTGTTTGGAAAGTGTTTTGTAGTTGTTTTCGTATAATAGCTGTGTTTGTTTTGTTAGATTGATTCCCAAGTATTTTATATTGTCTAGGGTGATTTTAAATGGTGTTTCTCTTTCTACCTCTTGCTGTTCTAATGTGTTGGAAATGTATAGAAATGC
>NW_025347217.1:0-254 GCF_016433145.1 Gracilinanus agilis | reverse complement strand
CATCATATCATCTGCAAAGAGTGATAGCTTAGTCTCCTCATTGCCTATTTTGATACCTTCAATTTCTTTTTCTTCTCTAATTGCTATTGCTAGTGTTTCTAGTACTATGTTGAAAAATAGAGGTGATAATGGGCATCCTTGTTTCACTCCTGATCTTATGGGGAAATCTTCTAATTTATCCCCATTGCATATAATGCTTGTTGATGGTTTTAGGTATATATTGTTTATTATTTTTAGGAAAGGTCCTTCTATTC
>NW_025347216.1:0-5574 GCF_016433145.1 Gracilinanus agilis | reverse complement strand
CCCTTACCCCCACCCCTTCCCCAAATCGCTCACCGCGGGCACGTCTGTCCGTCCGCCCACTTCCCTCTCAGCCCGCGCCCGACTCGGTGTCGGGGCCCACGCCCGCGCCCGCGTCCGCGTCCGTGTCCGCCGCCGGGCCCCCCGCCCGCCCTTGCGCCCCCGAAAGCCCCCTCAGCCGTCCGCACATGCGCACAAGCACGCCGCGGACTCCATGTCCCATCAGCCTTTGCGGCGCGGTGAGCCCATTTCCCCGCGGGAAACTACCTTTCCCAGGAAGCTTAGCGCAGCGGCCCGACTCCTCATAGGTCGCCCGCCAGTGAGAGGCGGGGCACCGCGGAATGCGGTGGGATTGCGCAGGCGCGCGTGCCCGGGACTGCGAGAGGGAGGGGGTGTCGGGAGGCTGGGGTGGGCGCAGGCGTGCGCTGCGGGGCCCAGAAAGGAGGGGCGGTTGCCGTGGAGACCGGAGGAGGAGGGAGGAGGTGGCTCCGCCGGAAGCTGGGGCCCCGGGGTGACTGCGCCGCGGAGGAGGGACGGGAGCAGGGCGGTGTCTGGCATGGCCTGGACCAATCCCGAGCTGCGGTGCGCGAAGCTCCAACCAATCAGAGGCGGTGATAGCGGTCGCCCTGACAACCACTCCCAATCTTTCCCGCCCCCTAGGGGGAGGGTGAAGAGGCCGAGGGGGTGGGGCGAGGAGCCCGGCGGGGTTCCTGGGCTCCAGAGGCCCACGGCCCCGAGGTGACCCCATCCCAGCTGGGTACTGTCCTCTTGCCTACGGTGGCCATCAAGCCTCCGCCTGCGCTTCTTTCCTTCTTCCACCCCTGGGTTTCTGTAGCCTAACCTACCCAACTCCCCCTGGGGAGAAGCCTTGGTCCTGGCTGCAAGATCTCCTATGGCCTGGCCTGGCCTGGTCTGGACTGCAGGCATGTTTGTGGTGATTGGGGTCAGGCCCTTCCGCCGTGTGCACCTCAGTTTCCCCGTTTGTCAAATGCAGAAATTGACCTAAGTCTCAGCGAGCATTGATGTGACCCCACCTGAGGGCCCGCCACAGTGAGCCAGTGAAAGACCCTGAAAAGGGGGGAGGGGTGGGGGCGGGGTGGGGCAGGCTGACCCAGAGGGGACCCAGAGGGGCCCCAGCCCGGCCCCCGGGGAAGGAGCTGGGCTTGTTTGGTGTGGAGAAGGGAAGTCCAGGCTAGGACCTGAGGATAGGGGCGCCAGCCCTGTAAAGGGCTTTCCCCCTGGGCCGTGGCTGCCCCTTTCCCCCCAATCTGGGGGAGCCCCTGTGGAGAGCTGGGCCAGGGAAGGGTCAGGGGAGGGTTGGGAGAGGCCAAGTTCCTTCCTGCACACCTTCTCAGTCCTCATCTATTTTGTCTATTTAGCTGCCCAGATTAGGACCTGAGCCTCCACGGATGAAGGCCTCCCAGCTCAGGAGCCTTGGGAGCCTGGGCAAGGCGCTTGGCTCCTCCATGCCTCAGATTCTCCCACTGTAAGAGAATGGCAGCGCTTCCCTTCCTCCCTGGCTCTGGCCTCAGGTGCTGATTTCCAGGGAGGCCTCCCTTGGGAGCTTGCAGTGTGTGCCAATGTCGGGCCTGGGGCATCTTTTGCCTCTTTCTGAACTCTGGGCAGCTGCACAGGCTAAACTCAGCTGAGGCGGGGGTGTCTGTCCCAGTTTGTTCCAAAGGCCACAATGACTGCTGAAGCAGGAGCTAGAGAAGGCCTAGAGCTCGGCCACTCGTGCAAGACACCGAGGTCCCCTTCCAGCCCTGGCGTCCCCCACTGGCCCAACTGTGCCTCTTGCAGCCTAATTTAGGCCAGAGTCAAAGACGTCACCAGCCTGCAGGAGGACAGCCAGCTGGTGCCTGGCACAGAGCGTTCAGAGGGCTCAGAAACTGATGGGGCGGCTTTGAGAATTCAGGTGATTTGGGCAAGGTCACACAGTTTTTCAGCATCTGAGGCTGGATTTGAACTCAGGCCCTAGGACTTCCAGGCCAGTGTCCCATCCACTGGGCTGGGCTATCTTCTTTTTCTCAGTTCTCCCCTGCCCTCCTGGAGTTGGGGCTGCTCTGATGAGGGCCTGGGGCTGAAGGATAGCAGAAGGGACCCTCAGGACAAAGAGAGCTACTGGACAGATCGAGTAATTTCCAGTGAAGGACACTGGCAAGACATGAAACGGGGATACACATCTGAGAGGTAAAGGTGAGAGAAGAGGGCATAGGCATAGGGGTCAGCCTATGCAAAAGCAAGGTAATGGGAGAATGCCATCAGCATCATCATCATTACTAGCTTGAGGTTCTCAAAGCGCTTTCTCCAATGTCACAACTGTTTTGGGAGGTAAGTGCTATAATGATCCCCATTTTACAGACGAGGAAATGGAAACAAAGTAATCAGAGCGAGAACCTCACAGAGACTCGTGTCTAAGGCAGGATTTGAACTGAGTTTTTCTAGTGGCTCTCACCCATTGTATACCCTAGCTGGTTCTAGTATAAATCCTGTTTGGCTGGGACAAGAAGGCATGAGGGGAAATAATTGTGCCCTGGAGTAGGACAGAGCCAGGCTGTGAAAAGCTTTAACAGCCAAACCCAGGCATTTGTACTTATTTCCAATGGCAAGAGAGCAAAGGCAGCTTTTTGCGTAGGGTAGTGACCCAGTCAGCTGTAGGAGCATGGTTGTCCGATCCAGGGTGTCCTCCCTCTCAGGTTTCCCCCAGTGCCCAGCTAGTCTTTGTCCTTCCTTGGTACCAAGCCCCCTCAGGGGGTCAGGGCTTCTGCTCCTACTGCTCCCAAACCCCTCCTTTTCTCCACCCCCAAAGCCTGGGGCTCCTTTCCTAGGATGCAGTCAAGGGCCCAGAAGGGCTTCTAGCTCCCTCTCACCTTCCAACAAACACTTCTTAAGGGGGGCAGAGAAGAGACTGAAGAGGGAGAGAGATAGATGGGATGCAGAGAAGGGGGAAAGACAGAAAGAGGAGAGAGGGGGAGAAGAGAGATAGCAGAGGAGAGAAACATAAGGGAAAAATAGGGAGAAAGGAAGGGGAGGAGGAACATGAAGGCATTCTTTTGTTGGCTTTAAGAAGCTCACTTTGGCAACTGTGTGGAGGATGAATTTGAAGAGGGTAGAGGGGGAGGCCAATCCCCTAGCAGCTATTGCAAAAATCTAGGTGTGAAGTGATGAGGGTCTGCACCAGGAGGGGTCCTGGGTCAGAGGAGGGAAAAGGAAACACTGGAGAGAAGTGGCAGAGGTGAAATGGACAAGAGAAGTGGCAGAGGTGAANAGAGAATTGGCAGAGGTGAAATGGACTAGAGAAGTGGCAGAGGTGAAATGGACAAGAAAGGCTCCAAAGGTGAACTCCTCAGGCCCATGGCGCCATATTGGATATGGGGTAGGGGTGGATGGGAGGGTGAGATGAGAAAGTGAGTGGTCTGGAATGACTCCTAGGTTGGTAGCCTGGGGGGATGGGGTGGGTGTCCTTGACAGTCATTCAGAAGGCTTGCAGAAGGGATAGAAGTGCCCCCCTCATTCTAGAAGAGGTGAAAGGCCTCTGCACGATGCTGCATAGAAAAGCACCTTTTTGGTGAGGTGAGATTTTATTGCTTTTCTTCCTTACAGGATTGCTCCCTGGGAGGAGGAAAGATGGGGGTGGGGGAGATCTTTGTTGTTCAGTTGCCATTTCCTTTTCCAGATGGGGAATGGAGGCAAAGAGGATTAAATTACGTATCCAGGGTCACACAGCTAGTTTTTGAACTGGAGAAGGTGAAGGAGTCTTCTTGACTTTAGGCCTGGCCCTATAAAGCTCAATAAAACCTGTGTGCTTTCTAGAAAGAGTGACTGATTGTATACCCTGAGGAGACTGGAGGCTGGGGTGGGGGGAGTAGACTGGGCCAGTCTTTGGATCCAGCAATACCTGGGTAAGAATGAAAATCTCTGCCCTGAGGGAGGAGCCTCTCTGGCAGAGCACAGCCAGCCAGGCCAGGAGGGAGCTTGTGGTAGTGGAGTTTTGTAGGAAACAAAAAGAGGGGCCCTTCCAGGCCAGGGGGCCCTCCTGGGCAAAGGGCCAGAGATGGGAGAGGGCCGGTAGTATGGGAGGAGCCAGAAGTGCACCGGGAAGGAAGGACTGTAGAGGGAGGAGGACAGAGACTAAAGTCGGAAGAGCCAACTGTGCTGAACAGAATTCCTGTTTGGTCCCTCCTAAAGGAAATGGGGAGCCAGAGGAGTCTTTTGTGCCACTTGGGGACTGCCCTCTAGCAGGGGTGGGCCCAGTGGGGGAGCCTTGGGCAGCGGGGAATGGACAGAAATGGAGAGGGGGACAGCTGTGGTCAAGGGGGCTCTGAAGGCCCAAAAGAAGCTATCGGGAGATCACTGAATGGCTGTCCCTGCCCTCCGAGGAGGAGCTTCCTCTTTGGAATGAAGGAAGAAGGGCAGGGGAGATGAGAACTCCTGGGAGGACGGGGTGCGAGGGAGAGGCCCAGACCCCATCTGGCCCCAGCAGAGGAAGTCTTTGAAGTGTGGGGAAGACAAGGAACTTGGCTTCATGCCATCGGCTTGAAGGGAGGCAGGGAGCTGGGCTACAAAGGGGCCCAAAGCAGCCTTTGGAAGTAGCTCAGGATCTTGGAGGCGACTTCTGGCCACATTCCTCCCACTGTGTCCCAAGAGGAGTGAGCTCAGGCCTGGGCTGAGACCAGGAGCGGGTGGGTCACCCACTCACATCCCCTGGCTTCTCCCTGGCCAGCTTCTTGCGGCTGGGGCATCCCCTTGGGGCTCTCCGGGTACCTGGGAGGGATTGGGGAGGGGTCTCCTTTCCTTGAGAGGGGAGAGCCAGGAACCCTGTTATCCCAGCGTGTGAACTCCCCGTCCTGGGACGGATTAGAGGTGCTCCTGGAGGCGGGAGAGAGGGTGGCCCAAGCTGGAGCTCCAGAGAAACTGGGTGGGGGGGTCTCCCATGGTGAGTGTGGGGGAGCCTGGCTAGACTCGCTCCGGCCACAAGGCCCATTACCTGGCACTCCCAGGGCTCTCCTCCACTCCCCCTGCACTAAGACTTTTGGGACAGTCCCAGGCTCTTCTGTCCTCAGCTCAGGTCTAGAGTCAGGAAGAGCCCAGTTCAAATCTGCCCTCAGGTCGAGACCCGGGCCAATCCCTTCACCCCGCTGGCCTCAGTTTCCTCCTCTGTAAAATGAGCCACAAGAGGGACTGGCCAATCACTGCAGTGTCTCTGCCCAGAGAGTCCAGTGGCTTTGGCCTGATCTCCCTGTCCCCTCATCTGGGAGCTGAAAGGGGCCCGTGGAGGCATCATTCCGAGGGGTCCTGGCCTCCCCACTGCCTCCCCCACGTACTCGAGCCAGCGGCCTGGGAGCCAATGGCCTGATGCCACGGAAAGGCTCGTCTCGGATCCTCGGCTGCGGATCCGACACCTTCTGGCCTTTGGCTCTCGGAAGAGCCCGGCGCCCTTCTGGGGCCGCTTGACGCCACCCCCAATCCCCTGCCCCGCCCCGCCCGCTCGCCCGGCGGTGACGTCAGGCGCGAGCTCCGGAGTAGCCGAAGGGCCCCAGACCCGCCCCCCGGCCGATACTTTGTATCCCCGGGGGA
>NW_025347215.1:0-1441 GCF_016433145.1 Gracilinanus agilis | reverse complement strand
ACCAGGACCTACTGACTCCAGGACTGGTGCTTTATCCACGGTGCTACCTAGCTGCCCCCTACCTTCCTTTGCTGGGTGTCTGCAGCAGGGCATGATGACCTAAAGGATGCAGAAGGCCAGATTGGGAAGTAAATTTTCTCAGGGACACCAGTGGAATTGCTACTGGGATGTCTGAGAAGACTAATTATAATAACAGCTAACACTTATCTATAGTATTCGCCATCTATAGAGTACTATGTGCTAAAGCACTTTACAATAATAATAATGATAATCTTCACAGTCACCCTGGGAAGATGAGTCCTGTTATCATCCCCATTTTTACAGATCAGGAAACAGAGGCAAACACAGTTTAATCCAATGCAGAAAAGGAGAGATGTATGCAGAGGAAAGAGGAGAAAGGAAATAGATATGTAAGTGGCATCTCTGATGATGCTGGGCGAAGCATGCTAGAAATATTACCCAATTTGTTCTTAACAACTCTTTGAAGTAGGTGCTATTATTATAGTTGAGGAAATTGAGGCAGAGGATAAGGGACTTGCCCAGGGTCACACAGCTAGTCTCTGAGGCCATATTTGAACTCAGGTCTTCTTGATTCCAGACCCAGTGCTCTGTCCATTGAGATACCTAACTGGCCTCTATAACTCTCCGGAGGGGCTAATTAAAGGCACACAAGATTACGAATTTGTACAGTGGAGAGAATGGGCAGAGTTGAGGCGTCCTGAAGAGAAGCCCTATGATTGTCTATCATCTTCCCAACCCCTTTGGGGTACGTCAGGAGTCCTTCGTCCCCACTTTGCAGACTGCTGAGATTTCTTCTGACCCTATCATCCTAGCCTTGATTCTTTAAAAAGAGCTACTTTTATAGGTAACAAAACAATGCTTTGATAATGACTTCATAACGTTGCATGTTAACTATATAAGAGCACAATGTTATTCCATAGCACCTCCCTCCTCCCCACCAAGTGACCCTCATAGAGAGCGCTTTAATGTTTGCAAAGTATTTTCCATCTACGGAGTGTATCAAAAATCTTAGCAGAGGATTTTTTTAAACCTTTACCTTCCACCTTAGAATCTTTACATTCAGTGCCTCTGCTCTGCTCTATTGTTTAGTCCAAACATCCACTGAGTGTTTCGGGATCAGACTTTGATCCTCCCCTTGTTCTTGTTCTCTCTCTCTCTCTCTCTCTCTCTCTCTCTCTCTCTCTCTCTCTCTCTCTCCTCTCTCTCTCTCCTNTTTTTTTTTTTTTTTTTTTTTTTTTTTTTTTTTTTTCTCCTGCTTCCTCTGCCCCCCCCCTTTCTCTCTTTTCTTTCCTTTTCCCCCATTTTTTCCTTTCCTTTACCTTCTGTCTTAGAATGGATACCAAGCATCAGTTCCAAGGCAAAAATGCGGTAAGGGTTAGGCAAATGAGGTTAAGGGACTTGCCCAGGGTCACATAGCTAA
>NW_025347214.1:1216-12429 GCF_016433145.1 Gracilinanus agilis | reverse complement strand
TCTTCTTCTTCTTCTTCTTTTTTTTTTTTCCATGAGCTAATTTAATATGTGAACAATGATACCAAGAGTGTCTTCCTAATACTTTTACCGAAGATGATGAAACTAATACAATTGTATAAGGATCTACCCAACTCTCTTGTGTTGCCAATTTTTGGCAAAATTCTTCACATACATCATAACACCTTGTTGAAAATTATGAAGAGAATAATCTAATGGACCAGATTTGATCAATACTTCCATATCATGCAGTTCTCTAAGCCATTGTTGTAATGCACTTAAATATGAAGCAATTTGACAATCTCCTCCTAAGAGAGATGTATAAACAGCCTTATGAGCTTTTGCTTGCAATGGAGCATGTCCAAAGAGCATTTCATAAGATGATATATGCAAATCTGCTCTTGGTCTTGTACGCAGGTAAAACAAAGCTATGGGAAAAATATCTGGCCATTTTAGATGATTTTCAGCACAAATTTTCCCCATCACAGTCTTGAGATCCTTATTCATATGCTCCACTTGATCTGAACTTTGTGGGTGGTAAGGAACATGATACTGTAAGGGATAAATTATGGTTGGACTGAATATTGAAGAGTTTTGGTCGCCAGGAATTGATTACTTAATTTCCAAATGAAAGAAAGTTTGACTCAAGTCAGAATGACTTTTATGGTAGTTTATTTACAAATAGGAAGAGTGAAAGTAGGGAGAGGGAGGGAGGGAGGGAGAGAGAGAGAGAGAAATGGAGAGAGAGAGAGAGAGAGAGAGAGAGAGAGAGAGAGAGAGAGAGAGAGAGTTACTCCAACCTGGTCTGAAGGTCCAAACCAGGCAGGGCTTCAAAGGCTCCAGCAAAGGGGGGCACAGAAGTTAATTAAACAAGGTTTCTAGCCACAAGGCCTCTTCCAAGACAAGAGGCCTCTTTGGAGGCTAGTGCCTCCAGAAAAGCCAAGGAAAGGGAGTCAGCTTTTCACTCACCCACAGTCTGAGGTCTCAAACTTGAGTTCCTCCAAGGCCTAGTTCAA
The DNA here is from genome assembly GCF_016433145.1 of Gracilinanus agilis. Taxonomy (NCBI): domain Eukaryota; kingdom Metazoa; phylum Chordata; class Mammalia; order Didelphimorphia; family Didelphidae; genus Gracilinanus; species Gracilinanus agilis. Next base: position 11,416 of record NW_025347214.1, on the reverse strand, counting down.
AGGACAAAATCCCCCTCACAGGAAGTTACCATCATATTTAAAAGATAGTTCTTTGCATCACTTCTTGTGTCCACCCTCCAGTTCTACATGGACAAATGGCAGCTTTAACCTTGCTTCGGACTGCCCAGGGGGAAGTCAGTTGTTTTTGATTTGATACTCACTACCACATGTGGGTCATTGACCACCCCGTTTGGCACTGAATCCTAAGTGGGTTGGGGTGTATACATTCCTAGTGGATAAAGTCTAAAGAATAAATAGGGGAGAGCTAATTCCATCTTCACAATGTTTAGGTGTTATTTCTAGATTTTAATAGACCAAAGTGGGTGCCACCACCCCTGGTGGGTGCTGCAGTGATCAAGGGGGGCAGTGATGGCCACAAGTGCATTTATCTTTCCTATTAATTGCTATTAAAAACTTTTTATTTCCGGGGAGCTAAGTAATATTTTTTCTGGAAAGGGGGCAGTAGGCCAAAAAAGTTTGGGAACCACTGTCATAGACCCTTTTCAGAATATTTTGTGTAAAATGAGATCCTTTATCAGAATCTATAGTAATTGGTACACCAAACCTAGGAGCAATTTCCTTAAATAACACTTTCACCACAAAGTTAGCTGTATTTGTAGTAGATGAAAATGCTTCAGGCCACTTTGTTAATCAATCCACAATTATAAGACAAAACTTGTATCTTCCAGCTTTTGGCATGCTTATATAATCAATTTGCAGACTCTCAAATGGACAATATGCCAAAGGTCTACCACCTAAACCTTTCTTTCTGAATGCACCTTGATTGAATTTTTGGCAAACAGAACAACTACTACAGATCTTATTTGCAACAGTACTTATTCCCAGTGCTACCCATTGCCTTTTTACAGAATCTACTACAGCTTGAGTACCAAAATGACCTTTTGTGTGAATGACTTGACACAAATAGGTATAAAAATCTTTTGGTAATAGCAATTTTCCAGTGTCTGCAACCCATATACCATGTTCTTTCCTTGCTCCAAACTTATCCTTTCATTTTTTAATTTCTCATTCTACATAAGCTCTTTCCAAATCATCAGACTCAATAGTTGACAAATTCATTACACTGGAGCATTCTGGGCAGCATACTTAGCAGTTACATTAGCTCTATGATTTCCTTTAGAAACTGAATCTCTGCTATAAATATGACTTCTGCAATGGATTACTGCTAGCTGTTTAGGTTTCTGGATAGCATCCAACAACTCAGTTATTATTTCTGTATGTTCAACTGGTTTTCCTGATGCAGTAATAAAACCTTGCAGTTTCCAGATCTTTCCTGTTGCATGGCATACTGAAAATGCATACCAATAGTCTGTATAAATATTAGCACTTTTACTATGAGCTAGAAGACAGGCTTGCTTCAATGCCACTAACTCTGCACCTTGAGCACTAAGATTACTATGTAATAATAGCCATACCACAGTGTCTCAAATTCTGTGATCACTGCAGCACCAGTACATCTAATTCCATTATGCAAATATGAAGGACCATCAGTGAATAATACCAAGTCTGGATCTTCAATAGGAGTGTCTTTTAAGTTCATCCTAGGCATATCCTCTAGATCTACTACTTCTAGACACTCATGTAATGGTTCACTGTTCTTTGGCAAATCAGAAAGAAGCGTAGCTGGATTTAATACATTATACTTCCTCAACTGGATGTTCTCACTACTCAATCACTGAATAAATATGAGTATGAAATTTCCTTATTAGTGCTTCTATCTGATGTGAACAATATACAGTCAATAGATATCCCAAAACTAAATCTGCTGACTTCTGGACTAACACAGCATCAGCACCTATCCTCCTTAGACAGGGTACAGTACCTGCAGCTATTGGATCAAGCTGACAACTATAATATCCAATAGGACGATTACTTTGTCCCAAAGTCTGTGTCAGTACCCCTGAAACAATACCCTTAGTCTCATTAACAAATAATTAGAATGGTTTAGTATAGTCTGGGGTTCTCAATACTGGAGCAGATAAAATGGCTTCTTTAAGCTTACTAACGGCTTGAAGATGTTCAGACTTAAGTTTCAGAGGTTCAGGTTCTGTATTCCTGGTTAAATCTGTTAGATATTTTGTTATTTTCCCATGTCCAGGTATCCATTGTCTATTGAATCCAGTTATTCCAAGAATAGCTCTGAGTTGCTTTTTGGTGTTTGGAGCACTCAGTTTCTGTATGTCAGCTATTCTTTTTTGTGCAATACTTCTGGAACCATCTGATAACATAAAATCTAGATATTGTACTCGAGGCAAAACCCATTGTAATTTTGCCTTGGATATTTTATGCCCACACTTATACAATTCTAACAAAAGAATTTTGCTATCTCTTAGACACACCTTTGTATTTGGGGATACAGGAAGAATATTGTCCACAAAATGCACCAATTTACTTTCTTTGAATTTTATAGTTTTCAAATCTCTAGTTAGAATTTGTGAAAATTAGCTAGGTGAGTCTGTTTAACTTTGAAGAAGATGAGTCCAAATCCTCTGAATCTTTTCCCAGGTAAAAGCAAAGATCTTTTGATAATCCTTGTGAACAGGAATTGAGAAAAAATCTGAGCATAAATCGACCACAGTGAAATATCTTGCCTGACTTGGAATGGAAGAAATTATAGCAACTGGGTTTGGTACAACAAGATGAGTTTTGATTACATAATGATTGACTGCTCTTAAATCCTGAATAAAATGATATACAGGTTTGCCATTCTCATACAACTTTGGCTTTTTAATTGGAAGAATAGGAGTATTAAATTTTGAGAAACAAGGTATAATAATCCCTTGTTGGATTAAGGATTCTATGATTGGTCTTATACCCTCAATTGTTTCTTTAGTCAAGGGTTATTGAAGCACACAAGGAACTGGTCCTTCCTTAGTTCTCACCCTGACTGGAGTAGCCAATTTCAATAAACCCACATCTGTGGAAGACTTTGCCCAAAGATCCTTAGGGATATGCTCAGGTATTGGATAAACTAAACCTAAGTTACCCTCTGTACTGACTGAATCTAAGAACAGCAATGGAAATGCTTTCAGAGATTCTTCTGGTAGATGTAAAGAAACATCACCAGTTTCAGTACAATGGATTGTCGCCTTCAGTTTGCACAATAACTCTACCTAAAAGATTCATTGGGCATTATAGCATACAAAGAAATGCATGCTCCACAGATAAGGGACATAGAGTATTCATTTTAGGTTGTAATTTTGCTACTTTCTGTGGTATACCAGTTTACTTCCATTTTACCAACAGCTCTACAATTCGCAGGAAAACTTTGCAAAACTGATTTACTGTCTCCAGTATCAAACAGAAGGTCATATATCTGGTCTCCAATAGTTACAGACACATGTGGTTCTGTACTCTTTGGTGGTTGGAATGTCTCCAACACCAGAGCTAATACAGTAACATCAGTACAAAGCTTAGTCATTTCCTGTCCATTCAAACTCACATCTGTTTGAATGGCATGATATTCCCAGGATTTTACATCTTTAACATCTTCATCTAATCTTTCACTGCTCTTGTTAGTCCTTCAAATTCTATCATAGTATCATTGTTCTCATTTATAATCACATTATCCTTGTCCCGTTTACATCCTTCATTAGTCTGTATTATTTCACAATCATTACAATTTCCAACTATTTTTATATCACAATTTTTTCCCTCACATTCATTAATACTAATTAAATTATCATTTGTTTCAATCACATTATTTACAAATTCATTAACCTTATCTTTATCACATTTAATTCCATTAATTTCCAATCCATTTTCCTTTGATTCTTCAAATACTTTAGAACTCTGGGTACACCTTCATAATGATTATGCCTCTTTGTTCTGCTCACCTTTCTGTCCACTCACTACCTGGCTATATTTTGGCCTTTCTCCTGATCTCACCTACTCCTGCATTGTATTCAAATCTGGGGCTTGGGCTCCTTGGCAATAAGCATTTGGACATCTGTTAACATTATTTTGTCTCTGATAATTATTTCCATTGTTCCATGGATCACTATTCTGTCCATAGCCATTATTGTTATATCTATTATATCCATTATTTCTGTTAATCTATCTGGAAAACTGTCTTCTTTATCTACAATCCCTTACAAAATGTCCAATTTTATTACATAAATAACACCTCTGGGGACCTGATCTTCTTTCCCTTGGGACATATTGCTCCTTTGGTTGTACTGACCTTAAATTAGCAAACAGCTTTGACTTCCTTTATTTCACTATTTTTACCCCTATTATTTGCTTCTCTTAGTTGTTTCTTTAGATTTTCTATTATTGTGTCTTTATCATCACTAACTTTATCTTTATTAGCTGCATAAATGTATGTTGCTTTTCTCTTAAGTTCCTCTAGGGACATCAGTTCCTAGTCTGGACAATACTCCTTGAAAAACTTTTTCACTGCTGAGCACACATTATTGACAAATAGCCACTTGATGTGGGCAATGGTCTCATCCACCAACACATCCAAGCCTAGCTGCAACTCAGCAGCTTCAGTAATCCTATTCAGAAAACCTGCAGGAGTTTCATTAGGATCCTGTCTAACTTTCTCAAATTTCAACCAAGAATTGAGACAATGGAAGTGTCTCTCCATGACCTCTATGATGGACTTCCTGGCCTGCTTTAGCATCCAATAATTATGTACAGAATTCAAATCAAGTTCCTCATATGTTCCAGCCATGGGGTTAATGTGGACTATTCCTTGTTTCTTCAATGAATTCATTCCTCTCACATTTTGTAAACAATTCTTCCACAAGAAGAAAAAAGTCTGCATAATCTAGATTGCAGATTTTTATTGCCCTCTTGAATTCTTTAATTACTTTTTTGGTTCCTCAAAGAATTGAGGAGTTCTATGTTTAATAGCATCCAGTCCTGCAGAGGAGAATTGCTTATGGGACTTTAGATGTAACATTTCATCTGGAAAAAGATATGGTATATCCCTGAGAGGAAATAAATTCACTGGGTTCTTGTTTAATTCTGCAGCCTCTCTTTCCAATCTTGTTTGTCCCTTAACCTTTCCTTCTTTCACATCCTTAGCCATCATGTCATCCCTTATGCCATAGCCAGTATAATTATTAGGTACCATTCCTTCTTTAAAACACTGTTCCATTACATTGATTTTAGCTTGCATCATTATTAACATTTGCTTGAGTTCAGAATCCCTGTATAGCCATTTAATTATAGCCTTTAGTTTCCATAAAGTTCCAAAAAACACCCATCTATGCTTATACAAAACCAGAAAACATAAACCCCAAAGAGTTAAATAGGCACAAATTGTTTGAACAGTTAACTCCATTATTGGCTTCATACACTCATAACTCAACAACATGTAACATAAATTAGGAAACACTTTAAAAATACAATATGGTATATACATAAAACAATTGTAAATAAGCATTAAAATTGTGTTTTACATGTCCCCTGCCATGATGTTATACTGCTCTATTATTGTATAATACAATACGGGATATATAGTATTAGTAGCCACTTTGATTGAAAAATGAAAAATGAAAAAAAATTTCACTAGCACAGTGAATTAAATCACCGTGTCTCTTTAAATGTAGTTAAATGTCTCCCAAGTGTCAATCAGGCTTAAAAGACCCTTTTCAACACTGTGGACAGCAACCTACTCAATCCTAAGAGAAATGGAATTTTGCAGTATACTGCTACTGACTGACAGTTCTGATAGAATTCTTTTAGCAGTCCCAACTGACACCCTTGCTTGGTAATTCACCACACTCACTGAAACTGTTAACTTTGCCCAAACCTTTCTAGATTTGACCTATCTGACTCACCAAATGAAATAAAAAATAAATATGTAAGATTAGGTGGATTTCTAGATACTTAGATGAAATAGTCCTTAGGATCAGCTCTCAGAAGTTCTTAGGTTGGGGAGACTTTCAGAGAGAAACTGATAAGTTACCACTTTGTGTAAATCAGGGTTTATTTAAACTAGGACAGGTAGCGGAAAGGGATTGGGATGTTCTAACTGGGTATGAAAACTGATTCCCCCCACCAAAATCCAACAGGTTTGAATAGATGTTAACTACACTGAATCTTTACCTACATAGACCCCAGCTACTTGGACTATCTCCTAACCAGACCCCGCCCCCCCTCCCCCCCCTTGCTAGTACTCAGAGTAAGGGAAGCTTGAAAGATACACAGGTCAACTGGGTCAAAGGTAGATGCCTCACAAACAGTTGTTCTCTGGGGCTTGGCAGGAGTCCAGTAAAAATCACAGTAGTAACAGGTATAGATCCAATAAGAAGGGGAGTGTGGTTTAACTCACACAGACCACCTGTGGAGTTTAAAACCAATCTTGACCTCTTTCTAGAAGGCAAACCACCTTGCAGGTAAAGTCCACACAGCATCTTCCTCCAGATAACCAGTCCAACCAACTGCCTCACCAGAGTCACTGTCTCCAGTGCTTTCCCTATGATTTGCCTATAACAGGATCCACCATGCAAGTTAATCCTCAGTTCTTTCTGTTACAACTGTATGCTCAGCTCCATCAACCAAGTTTGATCAATATCCCTCAGTTAACTCTTTGTCTTCCCCATCTAGCTCTTTGCTTTCCCACAATCTAATCTCTGTCTCTACCAATCCCTCCTGGAATGTGTCTACCCTTTTCGACTAATCCAAGTCCCTGCCTGCCTGAGCAGGGGGACTATATACTCTCTATTTGCTTGGGGAATTCCCAAGGGCAGAGATGTTCCATCCAAATGGGAGTTCCCTAAGGATAGGGACTGTGTTTATTCTATTTGACCAGGAGTTTTGTAAGGGAAAGGACCAGGTCTCTGTCTTCTATACTTCTCTTCAAGACCTAGATGTGGTTTATATATTCATTAGGCTCCAACAGAAGGTGATGATCTTTTATGGGACTGGTGAACACATTTTTCCCATCCACTTTGGACAATGAAAGTTATGCAACTCATAGACTATCATGGAGGACTGATTAAGTCTTTATATCCTGCTCCATCATGGTATGGCTTTGATCATCCAAGTGCCAGGCAATCTTAGTTGTCTAAATTGCATGGTGATAGTCAAATGTACAAGAAATCAAGCCATTCCCCAATTGACAAATGGTCAACAGATATGGATAGTTAGTTTTCAGATGAAGAAAATTATCAACAATCACATGAAAAAGTCTTCTAAATCCCTCCTAATTAGAGAAATGCAAATCAAAACAACTCTGAGGTAGCACCTCACACCTAGGAAATTGGTTAATATGAAAGTAAAGGAAGATTATAAATGTTGGAGGGAATGTGGCAAAATTGGGACACTAATACACTGCTGGTGGAGTTATTAATTGATCCAATCATTCTGGAAGGCAATTTGGAATTAAGCTTTAAAATAATACATACCCTTTGATCCAGCAATACTACAGTGATGGGCAAACTTTTTAAAGAGGGGGCCAAAGGAAAGGAAATGCTCATTTGTTAGTCTGTTTCTAAGGCAACTCTTTCAAAGTTTCATTTTATTGTATCCTACCCATTGTATTCATCAGATTAGGAATAATGTCATGCTGCCAGATAGAACATTTCAGGGGGCTGCATCTGGCTTAAGGGCTGTAGTTTGCCCATAACTATACTACTAGATTTGTTCTATTATACTATTATTTTATATAAATTATACTATATATATTATACTCCAAAGAGAATAATGAAATATGTTGATACAAAAAGATTCATAGCTGCACTTTTTGTGGTGGCAAAAAATTGGAAAATGAGGGCGTCTCCCTCAATTGGGCAATGGCTGAACAAATTGTGGTATATGATGGTGATGGAATACTACTGTGCAATAAGGAATGATAAACTGCTTGATTTCCATATGATGTGGAAAGACCTCCATCAACTGATGAGGAGTGAAATGAGCAGAACCAGGAGAACATTGTACACAGAGACAAACATTGTGGGACTATCTTATATAATTGTCTTTGCTACTGATAGCAATGCAATGATCCAGGACAATCCTAAGGGACTTTTGAGAAAGAATGCTATCCACATCTAGAAAAAGAATTGTGGGAGTGGAAATGCAGAAGGAAAACATTTGATTGTTCACTTGTTTATATGGGTATTGGAAATGGGCTATTGGTTTTTAAAAATCATTACAAAAATGAATAATATGGAAATAGGTTTTGAGTGACAATACATGTACAACCCAGTGGAATTACTTGTCAGCTCTGGGAGTGGGCAGGGAAAAAGGGGAGGAGAAGAACATGAATCATGTAACCATGGGAAAATAAATAAAAAAATTTTTTTTAAATTGCATGGTGCTGAGGATATTTCCCTCTGCTAACTCTGGAATTTTTTTATCTTGCAATTACTCAAGAGGTAATCCCCCAAGGCTGAAAAATGAAGTCTATGGGTAACTAATGTTAGAAAAGCATAAAACACAGATCTAAGAAGATAGATTAGAGATAAATCAATGCAAAGGTGGGGGGTTGGGGGAGGGGAGGATGGGACCAATTCCTCTGGATTATTCATGTATTATCACTCAATACCTATTTTCACATAATTCATTTTTGTAATAGAGTAACTTTTTAAAACCAAAACCCTATATCCTGTACTCATATAATAAGTGACAAATCATATGTCTTTTCTTCTGTGTTTCTATTGGCACAGTTCTTTCTTTTAGTATGGATAGCATTTTTTCTCATAAGTCTCTCTGGATTGTTCTGGATCATTGCATTGCTATCAGTAGAAAATCTATTACATTTGATTGTCCCATAATGTTTCAGTTACTGTGTACAATGTTTTCCTGGTTCTGCTCATTTCACTCTGCATCAGTTCATGGAGGTCTTCCCAGTTGTTATAGAAATCAAGCAGTTCATCATTCTTTATAACACAATAGTATTCCTTCACCATCAAACACCACAATTTTTCAGCCATTTCCTGATAGAGGGACACTCCCCCTCCCCCCATTTTCCAATTCTTTGCCACCACAAAGAGCATTGCTATAAATATATTTGTACAAATACTCTTTTTTATCTCTTTGGGAGTAGAAACCTAGTAGTAGTATTGCTGGATCAAAGGACATGCATTCTTTTAAAGTTTTTTGGGAATAATTCCAAATTGCCTTCCAGAACTGTTGGATCAATTCACAACTCTACCAGCAATATATTAATGTCCCAATTTTGTGAACAGGTATCCTTTTATGATATCCTCATGTCATCCAGCCTATGCTCAAAGATCTCTGGGGATGGGGAAATCACTATCTCTGGAAGTAATCCATTTCAATTTTGTGCAACTCTAATTATTAGGAAGATTTTCTCTCTTCAAAATGAAATCTACCTCTTTGGATGTTTGACCTAAGGTTTCAAGGTCTATTCTCTAGGGCCAAGCCTTAGAAAGTTTCTACCATGCGAGAACCCTTCAAATACTATCATTTCCTCCTTGAATTTCTTCTCTAAACTAAACACTTCTGGATCATAATAATAACAGCTAGCATTTGCATAATTCTTTAAGGTTGGCAGTGTGTTTCATGTTTGTTCCAAGTAAATGACTCATTAAAAAATCCTTATATTTTGTCTTGTCTTTTGTTGCCTTATCATTCTGAACTTACTTCTCTAGATATACTACAGTTTGTCACTTTTCTTTCTAATATATGCCTTCCAAAACTGGACATGTGACTCCAGGTGTGGTCTAATGAGGGATGGGCACAGTGCGTCTACCACCTCCTTCAGTCTGACTATGGGAGTATGTGAGTAATTGACAAGTATCTATACACTCTCATAAATGTATTTATTTATTTATTTTTTCCCAAACATTTATTAATATTCATTTTTAACATGGTTACATGATTCATGCTCCTCCTTTCCCCTTCGCCCCCCGCACTCCCCCCACCCATGGCCAATGCACATTTCCACTAGTTTTGTCATGTGTCCTTGATCAAGACCAATTTCCAAATTGTTGGTAGTTGCATTGGGGTGGTAGTTTCGAGTCCACACCCTCAATCATGTCCACCCCGACCCATGCGTTCAAGCAGTTGTTTTTCTTATATGTTACCTCTCCTGCAGTCCTTCCTCTGAATGTGGGTAGCTTTCTTTACCATAAATCCCTCAGAATTGTCCTGGGTCATTGTATTGCTGCTGGTACAGAGGTCCATTACATTCAATTTTACCACAGTATATCAGTCTCTGTGTATAGAGTTCTTCTGGCTCTGCTCCTTTCGCTCTGCATC
>NW_025347214.1:0-1120 GCF_016433145.1 Gracilinanus agilis | reverse complement strand
AAGTCCATTACATTCAATTTTACCACAGTATATCAGTCTCTGTGTACAATGTTCTTCTGGCTCTGCTCCTTTTGCTCTGCATCTGTTCCTGGAGGTCTCTCCAGTTCGCCTGGAACTCCTCCAGTTTATTATTCCTTTTAGCACAATAGTATTCCATCACCCGCATATACCACAGTTTGTTCAGCCATTCCCCAATTGAAGGACATACCCTCCTTTTCCAATTTGTTGCCACCACAAAAAGCGCAGCTATAAATATTTTCGTACAGGTCTGTTTATCTATGATCTCTTTGGGGGTACAAACCCAACACTGGTATGGCTGGATCAAAGGGCAGGCATTCTTTTATAGCCCTTTGAGCATGATTCCAAATTGCCAGCCAGAATGGCTGGATCAGTTCACAACTCCACCAGCAATGCATTAATGTCCCAATTTTGCCACATCCCCTCCAACATTCATTACTCTCCCCTTCTTTCATTTTAGCCAATCTGCTAGGTGTGAGGTGATACCTCAGAGTTGTTTTGATTTGCATTTCTCTAATTATTAGAGATTTGGAACACTTTCTCATGTGCTTATTGATACTTTTGATTTCTTTACCTGAAAATTGCCTATTCATGTCTCTTGCCCATTTATCAATTGGGGAATGGCTTGATTTTTTAAACAATTGCTTTAACTCCTTGTATATTTGAGTAATTAGACCCCTGTCAGAGTTTTTCGTTATGAAGATTTTTTCCCAATTTGTTGTTTCCCTTCTGATTTTGACTACATTGTTTTTGTTTGTACAAAACCTTTTTAGTTTAATATAATCAAAACCATTTAATTTACATTTTGTAATTTTCTCTAATTCTTGCTTGTTTTTTTTTTTTACCCTTGTACTTCGGTGTATTGTCTTATAGGTGGAAGATTGGTAAGGGTGGGCAATGGGGGTCAAGTGACTTGCCCAGGGTCACACAGCTGGGAAGTGGCTGAGGCCGGGTTTGAACCTAGGACCTCCTGTCTCTAGGCCTGACTCTCACTCCACTGAGCTACCCAGCGGCCCCTCTTGCTTGGTTTTAAAGTCTTTCCTTTCCCACAGATCTGACAAGTAAACTATTCTGTGTTCACTTAACTTGTTTATAGTTTCCC
>NW_025347213.1:756-14063 GCF_016433145.1 Gracilinanus agilis | reverse complement strand
AGTGCTAGATAGAGATAGAGAAGGGGACAGATATGGAAAGACAAAGAGGAGAGACAAGGAAAAAAGGGCCAGGGAGAAAGGGAGAGGAGAGCAAAAGAGAAGGAGAGAGACAGACAGATAAAGAAAACTGGAAGTAATGGACAGTGGGACATTATCCTAATACGTAATATAATATCTTTGTTACTTTCATTGCAAGTAAACATGATCAAGTTCTAACAAATTGCTTTTTTCACACAGGTTTTTTTCAGAATCCTATTTGCATTAAGTACATATTTTGGTAACACTTGTGTGGAATGGAATTTGGGAGACTCGTTCCCCCATGTATCAGTCTAATGAGCAGACACTTGAGACTAGCAGAGTTCATGTGGCTTTATTCAGATGTGTGTGGGGGGCATAGAGTGAGGAAACACTACAGAGGAGTGGGATAAGAGAGAGAGAGAGTGGCTCCACAGTCAGAAGGGAATGGAGAGTGAGTGGCTTCACAGTCTGAGAGGGCACAGATGCCCAGATTTACTCAGATTTTATAGGGATCCAACACAATGCTATCTATACTTTCCCATCATCTGTATCTTAGTGTAGACTCCTTTCTCTGTCCTCCTTAATCTTTCCCAACTCTTCCTAGGCTATGGGAATATTCCTTAGGTTTGTAGTTTTTAGGCCTGTCCAAGGATTTTCAGTATTATAACAATTCTTAGGTTTTAGTGTAATCATATATTTAAGATTAAAACTTGTAAGTTTTGAGATTTCTCTCATAGGAATTAGGACACCCAAACCTCTTCCCATGGGAAAGAAGAAGGGAGGTGGCTCTTTATCCACACTTGAGAAGACTATCAAAGGCCTATAATAAGAGGGAAGGGGTTTCTTCTACTCTTCAAAAGGAGCGAGATTGATATCTCATAGTGGAGGGCACCTAACCACTATTTTTCTATAGGAAGTTACTAATACTAGTATGTTGGGACAATTTCATCTCACACAATGCTACCAATTTTTAATTCAAAGTTTGCATTATTGCCCCTCCCAAAGGCAATTGACACATCAAGTTCAACCCAGAGACCTCCTGGAAAAGCCATAGGCTGAATATTTTGCTGTTCAGGCTTCCTCTGGGTAATCAAAAATTTACCAAAGTAGTCATTATCCATATCTTAGAATTCAAACCAGCCTGCCCATTCTTAAGGTTTGTAACAATTAGGAATGGATTGGTAGATTGTAAAAGCATTCTTGTTTTTTCAAAACGGTGCCTATTAAAATTTCTAAAAACAACCACAGTTCTTTGTCCTTCCCCCCCCCAACCAATTATCAAAATAAGGGTCAAAATATAAAACAGAAAATATCAGTATGAGAGAAGGGGCCCTCTCTGTCCATAAGTAATGTCCTTGAATTCAGAGTTCTTGGGAGCCTCTTCAGGCTATCAGTCTTTTCAAAGTAACAGTTCATTTTACTACAGCCTTTCTTGCAGTCATCTTCAAAGGCTGGTCAGTGGAGGAGGTGGAGTTCCAGTCCAAGGTAACTGCATCTCCAGCATCAACCTGGTGAGTTGCTTCTTTAAATTTTGGCAAAGCAAAATTTTGGTTACAACCAGCTCTGAGAGTCAGATAAGCCTCTACCAGGATGTCAAATGATCTACTACAATGAGAAGGTACATTGCTCTTCCAATTGGTGCCATCTCAGTAAAATCTTTTGAATACTTTGACATGGCCAAAGCCCTGGGGCCCTTCTCCCACAGGGTTGGCTTCTAAAAAATGTTAGTTATGTCCAAACATTCAAGTCTTTAACCATTGTTCATTTCAAATCTCAGTGAGAACTCACAGTTCTCTCACCCTTAAGTACAATATCAATCTTATTTGGAATGTTGATTGATAAACAATTTTCAACCCTGAATCACCTTACAGTCATTTCACACAATTCCACAAGATATACATCAATCTTAAAAATTAATCCTAATTAAAAAAACAATCAAATTGTGGGATCAAATCTCCCTTCTCTTGTTCTAATCTCCCTTTTTACCCTACCTCATTAGCTAGCCAAAAAGGGGGAAAAAGAAAAATATTGGACAGATCTTTTTGCCTTTGTCCTCTGTTAAGCCTAGAGGGCCAAGTTCCTTTTTCTATTAAAGTCTTAAAGTTTAAGAGGTCCAGAAAGTTGTGTATCTTTTTGAATCTCTCAAATACATTCTCAGATCTCTCTGCTCTCCCACTTTCCAGGATTGATGGGTGTGAGGTTGGGAGATAGGAGGAAGGTAGGATAGGAGAAGGAAAGGAAAGGAAGGGAAAACCAGAGGAAGGGAAGGAAGGTAGCCCAGGGGGTAGCCCCCAGCCCAGGAGGGGAAATTGACCCAAGCTCTTTGGAGCTTAATAAAGATCAGGTAGCACTTATTGTAGAATAGCTAGGTTTTATTTAGATTTGGAAAGGGGAATGTTAGATAGGGGGAAAGGGTCTCCTCTGGTAGGCACTCCTCTCTCCAAGGTCTAGTATATTGGGACAATTTCATCTCACACAATGCTACTGACTTTTAATTCAAAGTTTGCAATATTGCCCCTCCCAAAGGCAATTGACACATCAAGTTCAACCCAGAGACCTCCTGAAAAAGCCATAGACTGAATATTTTGCTGTTCAGGCTTCCTCTGGGTAATCAAAAATTTACCAAAGTAGTCATTATCCATATCTTAGAATTCAAACCAGCCTGCCCATTCTTAAAGTTTGTAACAATTAGGAATGGGTTGGTAGATGGTAAAAGCATTTTTGGTTTTTCAAAATGGTGTCTATTAAAATTTATAACAACAACCACAGTTATTTAAACAGCACATGGGGGACAGAGAGAAATAGATTTACCTCGAAATCACTTAGAGGTTTCTTTCCCCAACCCTCCTTTTTGTGTGTACACAGGACAACACACGGTCATAAACACTATAAGCCTGATTGTGCTTCATCAGTAATCTTGGGAATTGGAGGCTCTATAGCCACATTGAACAGTTTTCTCATAGTTGTGTCTTCAAGCATCGGAGGACAGCCGAGAGGCTTGTCTCTTAAGGCTTTGTCCTTCTCTTCAGGAAGGCCCATGGTAATTGAATTTCCACTATCAGATTGGTAAATTGTGCTCTAAGCTCTTGATTTGCTGGGAGCCATCAAACCCACCCTATCTGACATGGTCACAGGGGGGACCTCGAGGACTGCAGAGCAGCCTCAGGAAGGCTGGAAATACCCACTCAGATCCCCCCCGTGTCACCTCTCTTTTACAAACACACTCTATTATTGGAATTATAAAATGATCAATCCCAGGGAAATACAGAAGAATAGCTGAAGGCTGCCTAGGGCTTCTATAGACTCCCAGGAAAATCCCACCCTTACATGTAATGATACAGAAATTCTCCTAAAAGTTACTTCATAGCAACCCAGAAGATAGTGAGTTAATGCGAAAGATTCTAAAACCCCAACAAAACTGTAATTAGATTTCCCATTCCCATACACAGAAGCTTACGTAATGGGAAACTAGAAATGACAAGCCTCCCAGATTTGGTATGTTAACTTAGGAGGACAATGGATGAAACATAGAGAAGTTGTTCTGTGAAAAGACTGGTACATCCCACCCCACCTACCTTTGAAAAATATTGAAAGTTACTGGAAAATGAAAAGTTGTTAGTAACAAAGTTAATGTATGACTTATTCATTATCTCCAAGAAAAGATGTATGTTGAAAATTAAATTCAATGCCAACCATATGTGTAACCAAAAAGTGTATAAAAATAAAATCCATGCTATCCTGAGCAGAGCAGTTTTTCTGCTTTGCCTGGCAACAGTTAAAAGTGAAATCTGTCTATTATCTTCATTTTCACCAGCGCTGTTCTTCTTGAAGAAGACCCTTTTCCAGCAGGAGCAGGTCTCCTCCGTTGATTCATTCTCCTCACCTTCCTCAAGGAAATATACAAATCCCAATCAATATCTAAAGCTTTAGCTACATTTTAGATGTAAAATTAATCTCATTTTCAAAATTGTATTCTTTTAAAAAAAAACACTTACCTTCCATCTTGGAGTCAATACTGTTATTGGCTCCAAGGCAGAAGAGTGGTAAGGGTAGGCAATGGGGGTCAAGTGACTTTCCCAGGGTCACAGATCTGGGAAGTGTCTGAGGACAGATTTGAACCTAGGACCTCTCATACATAGGCCTGACTCTCAATCTACTGAGCTACCCAGCTGCCCCCTCAGAATTGTATTCTTGATGAGTCCGTATCTTGGCACAGTCTGCTCAAGTAAAATTCTGGTCACTGTCTGAGCAGTGGATTGGCTGACTTGTGGGAGGCCAATAAGAGACACAAAGACTAAAATAGATATTTTTATGTGGACTCCATTGACAGCTACTCTGCTAGTCAGAGCCAGACAGGATGGGCTATCTAAGATAAAAATCTTTACTTCTCTTTTGACTCCTTTTCTGATCCACACCTTTTCTTATTGGAAAAGCATTATAATCTTATTGGAAAACTTTAAGTTCTTAGCAAACCAGAAGTCAAGAGGTTAACATTCTCCTCTTTGGTCAGGAATGCAACTGCTTGGTTTCAAAAGTAGTTTGAGACAAACAAGGCCAAAAACTCAGGGTTTCCCAACCTAGACAAATATTCCCAGACTTAGCTTATTGATAATGAGGCGGCTAAAAATCAACTTTGTACTTTATCTTCACCTTTAACCTTCTGAAGCTTCTGTGTATTGTCTAAGAGGTAATTGCAATTTCTGCGCAGCTGTACATCTTTTTCTGTGCATTTGGGTGAAAGGGAGCTTGAATTTCATATATAATAAACTTGTGACTCAATGGCACTTTGGAGAAGCAGCTATGAGCTAACAGTCAAGATCGTCTCCTGCCTCTTTCTTTATCAAGTAAGCTGTCCTCTTCAGATTATCTGGAGATGAAGAAGTAGCTTTCAACACTGACTTCTGCTACCTTCAGCAAGCTTTTTAGCACTAGATTTAGTAGTTCCACATGAACAATTTCTTTCCCTTTGCTAGAAATCAGGCCTCTTTCTTCTAGAATCTTCAAAGCCTGATTGAATGCATGTAATTCACAGGTTTGGACTGACCAGGCCTCTGGAGGGTGGCCTCTATCCATTAGATCCTCTTTACTTTCCTCAGTTTCCTTCCTTTTCCATCTAAGACTCTTGAGGTTCTATCTACAACTAAGTTCATGTTCCCAGGCAGAGGGAGACTCTTGCAAATTCTTCCTCACTTTAGTTTGGCAATCTATCACTTCCATCCTTGGTCCCAGAAATTGGCTAAATTGCTCTGCTAGCCCAATTGGGTCTTCCAACAGGTATTTCATTTCTCTCTTAAATTTCTGAACTTGAGCGGCACTGAGAGAGGAGTGTTAATATATCCTAGCCCCTGTTCTACTGGCACTTCACTGAGTGGATACTTCTTAGCATGCCCCCCCACACACAAAGGGAAATTCATCTGGTCTTCTAGTAGCTGATGTAACTATCTGTGTCACAGGAGGCACTAACACTGGCTCTGGTTCTATTTGGGATGCCAGTACTGGCACAGGAGGCATAGGAAGAGCAAGTGGCACTTGGGGAGCAATAGGAATCAGATACTGGGGAGGAAGAGATTCTAATGGGAGGAAGAGATTCTCATGGATTCCAAGTCTTCTCTATTTCTTCCCATGATACCTTTTCCTTTTCTGGTACAGCAACTGTTAACTGTTACAGCCAATGCTCTGCTTCCTTCTGCCTTTTCTCTCATCACTAAGGTTTCTATCCCTGACTGCCTTAATGCAGCATATGCTCTCTCCTTATTGCTTTAAAATTCTTATTAGCAGTTCAATTTAAGTTCTCACATACTGCACAATCATTGGATTCACATTTTGACCATAGGGTGTATTCGGTCTTTGTGTCAATCTCCAGACTTAGCCACTGAAAACAGCAACATTCTGAAAAGTGTTCATATTGAGGGGAATTTTTCCAAGCTTTCAATTTCGCCCTTAAGGAACTATTCTTAGGCTTTGAACTCATTTCTTTCTTGTATGGATCTAGACTTCTTCTTCTGGGCTGATGTTTTCTGCCCCATGTTTCTCTGTCTTGAAATTTCTAATCTTGCTTTCCTTTCAGGCACAGCTTAACTTGAAGATCTGCCTAAGACAGCCCCTATCTCTTGCTCTTTTGCTTTTGCTGCTTTTTCAGTTGCTGGCTCCCTATCTACCTCTATTTTCTCCTCAAGCAAATAGGCTCTGTCCCTTTTGGAAGTCCAACTTATTCCCTTATCTCCTTATTCCCACCTAGCTTTATTGTTCCATTTTCATCTTCAAACTTCCCTAATTAGAAATTCCCTTTATCCTGTATTGTCTCATTCTCTGAAGTTCCGCACATACAAAAAAGGGCTTTGTCCCATTCTCAGCTTTTCTCCTCACAGATATACAGAATCCTGGTAGTAATGACTACCATTTGCTTTCCTTGGTCTTAAAAAGCCTCCTTGACTCTGCTAGTGAGCTATTCAAGCCAAGTCCATTGAAACTCAAGCTTAGAGAGAGAAGACCCTTCCCTCTGCCTTTTGCTGTTCACACTCAGGCAAAATGAATGGTCTCCATGTTAGAAGTGTTGGCTCTGGTCTTTTCTCTTGCATCTGTCATTCCCTGTCTGTTCTCTTGCTGGTGGGGATTTTTAGAAGCATACAGAAGGACCCAGATTTGTCCAAATGGGTAAAATAAGGCACTCCTATCATTCTAGAATCTCAAACAATCCCCATCTGTGTGGAGTGAATTTCGGAAGGGGAGATGGGGGCCTCATTCCCCCATGAATCACTCTAATGATCAGACAGGAGACTTGATGCTGGCAGAGTTCACGTGGCTTTCTTCAGAGGCATGGGGGTCATGCCAAGGGTGAGGGTGCACTGCCTGGGCATAGGCAGTATCCTCATGGTGGCGGGGATGGGGTGGGGTACTGGAATGAGAGAGAGAGAGAGAGAGAGAGGGGGGGGGGATCTACAGTCTGAGAGGTCTCAGAAGTAGTGGGCATAGATGTCCAAATTCACTCAGATTTTATAGGGATCCAACACAATGCTATCTCTGCTTTCCCATCATCTGTATCTTATTCTCCCCTCCTTTCTCTACCCTTCTTAATTTTTTCCAATGGTTCTGAGTGTTCCTTAGGTTTATAATTATTAGTTCTTTCCAAGGGTTTTCAGTACTTGGGTTTTAGTAATCATTTCTCAGGACATGTATTTAAAATTATAACTTGTAAGTTTTGAGATTTCTCTTTAGGCACATTTCTCAAAAGCTGCTTGGGGAAGGGGTTTCTTCTACTCTTCAAAAGGAGAGATTCATATCTTCTAGTGGAGGGCACCTAATTTCACTATTTTTCTACATTGAGTTACCAATCAATGTATATTGGGGAATAATGCACAATTTCATCCCCCACACAAGCAAAACATAACGATTTAGTTAAAAATCCAGTACTTATGATTAACTCTCAGTGGTTGAATTTGCATTTGGTGTGAAGACACATGATAGATTTTTTCTCCATGATTTTTTATGAAATTTGCATGTTTTAACGTTGATATGAAATTGTATTCAATGGGCATTGTTTTAAAACTTAAAATATTTTTGCATAATTGATAATTTCACCAATTATATTCTGATCTAAACCCTAATATTTATTATGTAGCCAACCTATAGCACATGCCAGGAGTTTTGCTGCTTATCTGCTTCTTTTAGACAAAAAGAAAAAACCTTTTGCATCAGGCTAGCTGTTAAATACATTTAGTCAAATTTTTCACTATAAATTTAACTGGTAGCTAATTATCATAGTGAATAAATTTACACTGTACCATCAGTACATATTCAAATCCTTTTGAAAATCAGATTGTGAGCCAATTGTGACATTAAATCTCTCCCCCCCCAATCTTTTCTCTTTTCCCTTCCTTAGGGGCCCATCCAAGAAAAGGGGGAAGAAAAAATGTTGAACATATATTTTTACCTTTATTCTCTGTTAACATTTTGTAATTGTGGGATGAAATTATCTCTTTCTTGTCTTTATGATCTCTCCCCTTCCCCTCTCATGGCCATCAAGGTGGGGGAGAGAAGAGATATCTGACAATTTTGTATATTTATCCTTTATGTGTAACCAATTAAATAATCTTAGAGTTTAGGAGATCCCCAAAACCATAAAATCCATAAAGAATGTTGCTTTTTGAATTTCCCAAACAGCCTCTGTCTGACTCTTCCATTCGTTGGAAAAAGGAGAGAGAAGAGATTTCCCCAAAACTAAAACCTCTCAGCATACACAGAACACAGAACACAGAACATAGACTCATCATGGACAGATGACATACAGACAACATAAATGTACAAGACCAACATAAAACATTGTCTTATCAAGGTCTTGAATTGCTGGAATCATTTTTTTAAACCCTTGTACTTCGGTGTATTGTCTCATAGGTGGAAGATTGGTAAGGGTGGGCAATGGGGGTCAAGTGACTTGCCAAGGGTCACACAGCTGGGAAGTGGCTGAGGCCAGGTTTGAACCTAGGACCTCCTGTCTCTAGGCCTGACTCTCACTCCACTGAGCTACCCAGCTGCCCCCTGGAATCATTTTTTTATTGTCTGCAATTATTTTATTTTATTTTTTTAAGATTTAAATATTTTATTTGCCGGAATCTTTGAAGTAATTAAAGCTGGTGTATTGTAAAAGAGGTTAATTTTTTGTAAGAAGTTAGGGCTGACAATTTACAAATCTCAATTCGATTTACTTTTCATGCTCCAACATACTCTGAAAGCTTCCTAAGTTTACTTCCTGATCAAAATACATACTTTTCTTCTGATAAATTGAGGGCTTTTTTGAGACAGCATCAGTGGAAAGGGGAAGATATAGCTACCCAGTGGTAAGATGAAGGCCGGGAGGTCTCAAGTATATCTCCTAGCAATTTTTGAAAGTCAATAAGACTTTTTAAATGTTTTGTGGCTATTACTAAATGGAATCTTTCCCCAAAATGTAGAGTAGCCAACTGCTTCTGGCAGTGGGAGAGGGTAGTGGTAGTTAAGAAAAGGGTTTTATCATTTTGAATTGTCCATTTTTGAGAGAGAAAAAAACGGCCTCATCTGTGGGTAGTTTTGAGTCCCCCTTCTGGTTTTAAACACTGATCTCTTAAATGGGCCTGGTCTAAAGGAAGTGTTGGGTGTAGAAAAGATATTTCTATAAAGCTGCAAGCTTACAGAGCCTCCTTTAGGAAACCAAGGACAGACAGTCACAACATGATCTAGAAATTTTTAGTAACTGAGCAGTACTGGTCTTTTTCCCTCGGGCCAGTGGCATAAATCTTAACACCTGTATAAACATTTTTTCAATCTTTTGAGTTATTCTGCCCCATGTTTTACCCCTCTCCGCACTACAAAAATATGCCTTCTGCCAACCAGAAGGGGGAGGGTCCCTCTCACCTGAATTCCCTGGATGTGCCCTCTGAATGCATGTTGTGAGCACTGCTCTATAGGGGCCATCCTTACAGCATTACTGCAGGTCTGAGACAGGATGAGCGAGATGAATGGGTTTGGGATCCAGAGGGAAGCATGAGGCACAGATTACAGCTAGTTTTTGTAGGGCAATGTTACATAAGCTAAAGGATTAGATAATCCTTTTACATAGACAGTGGTTAGCAATGATTTACAACCTAAGTACAATGACTTAGTTTACCTCACTGAAGCTTAGAAGAGATTTTTTTAAACCCTTACCTTCTATCTTGGAGTCAATACTGTGTATTGGCTCCTAGGTGGAAGAGTGGTAAGGGTGGGTAATGGGGGTCAAGTGACTTGCCCAGGGTCACATAGCTGGGAAGTGTCTGAAGCTAGATTTGTACCTAGGACCTCCCATCTCTAGGCCTGGCTCTCAATCCACTGAGCTACCCAGCTGCCCCCAGAAGAGTTTTTTTAATAGAATAATAAATTAATATGTTAACATGTAACCATCTAATCCAGATTCTCATAGAATCCCTGCATTAGTAGTTTCTTGGAAGGTCATGCAGTCTCTGCAAAGTACAGCAGGGAGAGGAAACCTCAGGTTAAGTCATGTGGCTATGTGACTGATTCTGGCCAGATTATGGCTCTGATTTTACTGGGGTCCACTCTCACTACTGGAGGCTACAGCAGATGGAAAGAGAAAGAAATATAGAGAGACTGGAAGTAATAGAGAGAAGGACAGAGAGGAAGAGAAAGACAGAGCAAGAAGGGAAAGAGCAACAGAGGGAGGGAGAGAGAAAGAAGAGGTGGCAGAGGGAAAGAGAATCAGAGAGAGAGATAGAGGGAGAGATACAGACATAGAGATGGAGAAAAAGAGAAAGAGAAGGAGGGAAGGAAGGAGAGAAAAAGAAATGGTAGGAATGAGATCTGTAGAGATGGAGAGACAGAGAGGACAAGTGAGAGAGGGAGAAGGAGCAAAATCGAAAAAAGATGGAAACAGACAGATGGAGGGAGAGAAAAGAGAAATGGAGAGAGGGACAGAAAGAGAGTGAGTAGCTGGAGAAAGAGAGAGACAGAGACAGAGAGAGAGATAGAAAGAGAGAGAGAATGAGACAGAAAGACACAGAGAGAAGAGAAATAGAGATATAGAGAGGTATAGAGAAGGAGCTTGGGATAGAAAGAGAGAGAGAATTGGCTAGTAAGAGTGACAGAGGCAGAGAGAAAGAGAGGGAGAGAGATGGGGTAGGGAGAGAGAAACAGGGAGGTTGAGACAGAGATTGAGAGACAAACTGAGAGAGAGTGATAAGAGGGCGACAGATGGAGGGAGAGAGAAAGGGGGAAGAATAGACATGAAGAGATATAGAGAATGAGGCAAAGACAAAGAGAGAAAGACAGAGAGGAGGATGGATGAGTCAGAAGGGTAGAGAAAGAAGGGAGAAAATGGGAGGAGGGAGAGAAAGAAAGGGGGAGAGGGGGAGAAAGAGGGAAAAGGAAGGAAAGTGAGAGGGAGAAAAATGGGAAGGAGAGTCAGAAGGGGATAGAGATGGAAGAGAGGGGAGAGTGAAAGAGAAGAGGGTAGGAGACAAGAAGAGAGGGAAGAAAGGAGAGAAAGGGGAAGAAAATGCAAGAAGGGAGAGAAAAAGGGCAGAGTGGGAGAGATGTGAGAGGGAAGGGGACAGTCAGAAGTAGAGCAAAGAGGGAAGGGTAAAGGAAGAGAAAGAAGATGAAAGAGAAATAGAGAGAGACAGACAGTGGGAGAGACAGCAAGAGGGAGATAGAAAAACAGAAAGATGAAGAGAGAGGCAGAGAAGAAGAGAAACTCAGTACTAGAGGAAGAGACCAAGATAGGAAAGAATGAGGGAAAGACAGGAAGGGGTAGGGGAGAAACACTGAAAGAGAGGAAGAGAGAGAGGAAGGAGGCAAGATACTATGAATCAATATCTTTGAGATAGGCAGAGAGCAAATAAGACAGGGGTCTAAGGCAAGAAAGTTGGAGAAAAGGAGATGGAGATAGAAATATATTGATAAAGAATTGAGAGATATAGGGAGAGAGAGAACCTGAAGAATAGGTATTGAAAGATAGAGAAAGGAGGGGATGGAGAGACAGATAGACAGGTACATAGAAAGAGATGCACAAACATAGAATAGGGAAGAGTGAGGGAGCAAAAAGAGAGGGAGACAGAAAGAGTGAGATGGAGAGAAGACAGGGGAGAGAAAGAAAGAGAGCAGGAGAGAAAAATAGAGACAGGGAATGAGAGAGAGACAGCAAAAAGGAGAAAGACAGGCAGAAAAAGAGTCGGAGAGACAGGTAGCTATCTGGATAGAGAGAAGGAGGAAGAAATAGAAAATGATAGAGAGTTAGAGAGGGAAAAACAGTCAGAGACAGAACAGGAGAGAAAGATAGAGGGATTGAGGGACAGGGAGAGACACAGACACAGTGAGGGGGGGAGAGAGAAAGAGACAGAGAAAAGGGAGAGAAAATGAATGGAGAGTGATAGGAACAAAGAGATGGAGGGGGCAACTGGGTGGCTCAGAGGATTGAGAGGGAGGCCCAGAGACTGGAGGCCCTGGGATCAAACTTGGCCTCAGATACTTCCTAACCCTATGACCCTGGGCAAGTCCCTTGACCCCCATTGGCTAGCCTTTACCACTCTTCTGCCTTAGAACCAATATGCTGTATTGATTCTAAAAGGGAAGGGTTAAACAAAAACAAAGATGGAGGGACAGAGACAGAGAAAGGGAGAGAGAGGGAAATAAAAAGGGACACAGGGAGAAAGAGAGACAGAGAGTCGAGATCGAGAGAGATAGAAAAAGAGAGGAAGTCAGAGACAGAAAGACAGATGTGGAGATAGAGGGAGAGAGAGATCAACAGAGACTGGCAGATGTCGAGAGAGAGAAAGTGAGAAAGCAACAGAGAGAGGGAGACAGAGACAGAAACAGAGGGAAGGAGGGAGCAAGAAAGGACAGAAAGGGTGGACACAGGGAAAGAGAATCAGAGAGAGGCAGAGTTATAGAAAGATGAGAGACAGAGATGGAGTGAGAAGATCCAGACAGATGTTGAGACAGAGAGAGCCAGAGAGAGAGAAGATGGAAACGAGGGAGATAGAGATAGAGTGGCAGAATAAAAGAACCAATTAAAGAGAGAGATGGGGCAGAAGAGAAGAGAAGAGAAGCAAAGAGGAAGAGACTGAGGGAGGGAGAGAGAGAGAAAACAGACTTAGTGATGAGGAGACAGGGGGAGAGACAGAACATGATAGAGATTTGAAAGACAGGAAGAGAGACAAAGAGAAAGAGACAGTGAGAGAGAGACACAAAGACAGGGAGAGAGACAGTTTGGGGAGTGAGAAAGAGAGACAGAATCAGAGACAGGGAGAGTTAGAGAGAGATAGGTCCAAAGAAAGAGAGACAAAGAGGGAGAGGGAGAGAAACAGAAAGAGAGGGAGACCGAGGGGGAGAGAGAAAGAAGGGGAAGAATAGACATAAAGAGAATGAGGCAAAGATAGAAAGAAACAGTGTTACAGAGAGACAGTTATAGAGGGATAGGACAAGAGAAATGAATAAATATATATGAGGGAATGAGGAAGCCTGAGAAATAGAGTGAGAGAGGAAGAAGAAGAGATTAGAAAGGATGAATCACAAAGGGAGAGACACAGAAAGACTGGCAGGGATTTGAGAGACCTAGGGAGAGCCAGGGCGAAAAACAGAGACAGATAGAGGGACATACACAGAGAGAAAGAGTGAAAGACGAGAGATAGAAACAGAAGGATAGAGGGAGAGACAGAGGGTTTGAGACAAGTTTAGACAGAACGAGAGAGAGGGAGCAGCTCAATGAGACAGAGGCAGAGAGAAATATAGACACACAAACACATGCACAGAGAATGAGAGAG
>NW_025347213.1:0-697 GCF_016433145.1 Gracilinanus agilis | reverse complement strand
GGGAGAGGGAGAGAAAGAGGGAGAGGCTGAGAGATGAAGAGAGAGAAACAGATAGGAAGATATGGAGAGGACAGAGTGAGAGAAAAAAGAGTGGACAGAAGGAAAGAGAATCAGAGTGACACAGAGACAGAAAGAGAAAGTGAAGAAGGGAGAGACATATAAACATAGACGGGGAAAGGAGAGAAGTTGAGGTAAAATAAGGCAGAGGGAGAGAGAAAGTCAGAGTGGGAGAGAGAAAAGGGGATTAGAGATGGGGAAGCAGAAGGAAACAGAGAGACAGAGGGAAAATGATAGACACAGAGATAAACAGAATGAGACCTAGAGAGACACACACAGAGAGACAGAGACAGAGACAGACAGAGAGGAGAGACACAAATAGAAAGGGAATGGAAGTGGAGAGAGAAAGAGACAAAAGAGAAACAGAGAAGGAGACAGAGAGAAGACAAGTGAGAGAGGGACAGACAGAAAGAGTGTGAGAAAAGGAGAGAGAAGACAGAAGAGATAAACACACAGGAAAAGGGACAGAGAAATGGACAGAGGGAAAAAGATACAGGGAGAGGGAGAGGGCCAGAGAAAGATGGATAAAATATACATATGAGAGAGAGGTGAGAAAGGGAAGGACAGAAAAAGGAGACAGAAGAATTATGGTAAGGAGAGGAAAGGACAGAGAAAGAAAAAACAAGTAGATTGAAGGAAG
>NW_025347212.1:0-3383 GCF_016433145.1 Gracilinanus agilis | reverse complement strand
TTTTTTAACTTTTTAAACATTTATTAATATTCATTTTTAACATGGTTACACGATTCATGCTCCTCCTTTCCCCTTCACCCCCGCTCTCCCCCCACCATGCTGACCCACATTTCCACTGGTTTTAACATGTGTCCTTGATCAAGACCTATTTCCAAATTGTTGATAGTTGCATTGGTGTGGTAGTTTCGAGTCCACATCCCCAATCATGTCCTCCTCAGCCCATGCATTCAAGCAGTTGTTTTTCTTTTATGTTTCTTCTCCTGCAGTTCTTCCTCTGAATGTGGGTAGCATCTTTACCATAAATCCCTCAGAGGTGTCTTTTTTTTTTTTTTAAACTTTCATCTTCTGTTTTAGAATCAATACTGTGTATTGGTTCTAAGGTAGAAGAGCAGGAAGGGGTAGGCAGTGGGGGTTAAGTGACAACAGGATCACACAGCTAGGAAGTATCTGAAACCAGATTTGAACCCAGGACCTCCCATCTCTAGACCTGGCTCTCAATCCACTGAGACACCCTGCTGCTTCATGCCTTTCTTTTTATTTGTATTTGTATCTCCAGCATAGTAAAAAAGTACTTGACTCTCTTCTCTCCTCTCTTCTTTCCTCTTCTCCCCCACAAAATCTCTTTTTATCTATTTTGTATATAATAATAAATAACAATCACAATAAATAGCTACCATTTATTTAGTGCTTACTATGTGTCAGGCTCTTTATGTGATTTGGAAGGTAGATGCTATCATTATCCCCATTTTACAGATGAGGGAAACTGAGGCAAATAATAATTGAAGTGATTTTCCCAGGATAACACAGCTAGTAAGTATCTTAAGGCCAAATTTGAACTCTGGTTTTCCTGACTCCAGGCCTGGCACTCTATCCAGCTGCCTATGTATAATGTAAGGGGCTGCCTGGTGTCTAAGAGTCCTGTCCTTAGAGAGGGTGTAGTATTTGCCCCCTGGCAATGTGGAGCACTAGCAAGCCTCCTTCTTGAAATTCAAGATATATGAGCCCTTTCTCTCCCTGATTCAGAGCATGTGAAGATAGACTGCCTGTTTCCTTCCAGCTTATTGGATGGAGACAAAAAGCCTTTTGATTGGCTGCTAGACAAGCTTCAGAATTGAGTGTGTTTTCAACAGCCTCCAAGAGAAGAAACTCTTATTTTCCTCAATAGTGAACAAGGCAAAAATTGCCCTAAACCTCTAAGTGGGGAGAGAAGTAGCAGCTATAGAAGTGGCAGCTACCTGCTCTTGACCTAATCTCTCCATCCCTCTACCATGTGGCTAGGAACACATGGTGCCTTCGAGTCTTCTGTTCCTGTCTCCATTATTCTTTTCTGAGGGTAAATGAGTGTGGGTTTGGAGTGGACCAGGCTACAACCATGTGAGCCTTGAACAGTTGGAAGGGCTGCTAGAGGTCCAGCAATTGGAGTTCACAGTAGAGTCTGAGAGCAGCCACAGCAGCCGAGTCTAGCGGGGGAGCCTGGAAAAGTGACCTGTTGCCCCAGCTCAGCAATAGATGGATCCAGCAGGGGAGACAACGTGTCTTATGGGCAAGTCATCTATTGACGATGGAAGGGATAATCTTTGGTAACAACCACTCTCCATCTAAGTCCATTCTTCCACAAGGGAAGGGGGCATGTAAAGGGCTAAGTCTCCCCATCGCTTCCCCTGTGTAGGGGGTAGTAGTGGATATTTTTGGACTTCTGTCCCTACTATGCTTCCCTCAGTAAATACCCTTTTGTAAAAGCTTTGTTGTTATATCTGACTATTTGTAACCCCATTTGGGGTTTCCATGGCAAAGATATCAGTGTGGTTCGCCATTTCCTTCTCTAGCTCAGTTTACTGATGAGGAAACTGAGGTCAACAGGGTTAAGTGACTAATCCAGGCTCACACAGCTAGGAAGCATCTGAGGCTGGATTTGAACTCATGAAGATGAGTTTTCCTGATTCCAGGCCCAGTGCTCTATCCACTGCAGCCCCTGAATTGCCTCTTATAAAAGCTAATTGATGGTACTTAGTTAATTAATATTGGAGAGATATCAACTTGTTAGTTGATAATTGATGATTGGGGGACAGTCAGTGCTTAATTAATGCTATCGACAATGCTATTGACAAAGATACCCTAAGAACTCTGCTTTCACTCGCCTCTGAACATACTGAGGCCTTGGGCAGGGGGTGACTTTGGCCTCTACTTGTGAAGGAAAATGGTGGTGGTGGTGGGAAGAAACATGAGACTCTTGGACTCTGCCTTGCCATTCTGGAGAAAGAAGGAGTTAAGTGTTTTTGTGAAGGACTGTGCAAATATGTCTTACAAAACAACATTTGGCTGATTTAAGTGTTAAAGAATCAGAAACATATGGATTAAATGTCCCTGAAGTTACGTATGGCTTTAAAAATTAGAAGGAAATGTACTGGGAACACACACACTTATCAAATCCACAGAGCCAAGCCACACGGTGAGATGTGTGGAGGCAGACATATTTCAAAAAGAGGTCCTTACATTCATCAAAATCTCCTGATTTTGTCCTGTCTTCTCCCCTTATCCCTTACCTAGACGCAATCCTGCACCCCTCAGAGGCAAAGGGAACTCTGTCTGCTTCCCCCAACCAGTGAGAAAGAGAAAAAGGGAGAAAGAAAGAAAGAAAGAAAGAAAGAAAGAAAGAAAGAAAGAAAGAAAGAAAGAAAGAAAGAAAGAAAGAAAGAAAGAAAGAAAGAAAGAAAGAAAGAAAGAAAGAAAGAAAGAAAGAAAGAAAGAAAGAAAGAAAGAAANAGAAAGAAAGAAAGAAAGAAAGAAAGAAAGAAAGAAAGAAAGAAAGAAAGAAAGAAAGAAAGAAAGAAAGAAAGAAAGAAAGAAAAAGAAGTTCTCGAGATGGTGGTGCTGACCACAGGGCAGTTGTTGTCAAACTGCAGGAGTGGGGGGCAGGGGCCACCAAGGAGCTGGGCCATCAGAATGACTAGATGGGTGGCCTCAGGTAGGGTGAAGTTGGGATGCTAGTGTTACCAAGGATGAAACTAAGGACCCTTTAAAAAATGTAAAAAAAGCAAAATGAATGAATGCATCTTTCCTTTGGACGGACTCTGCATGCCGGGCATTCCCTTTTTATTGGTTTGATCTGGGGCTAGAGTGGGGGAGGGCTGATCTCACACTTTGCTTCCACCTGGCTCTAACAGCATGTTCTTTCCAAAATTAGGAGACAGGCTGCCTGAATACAAATCAGAGTCGTCTGTGGCTCCAAACCAAACATGAGGATGGTCTAGATGCTCATCATTACTTTTACTCTAGTCTTGGTGGTGCTGTTGGGGGGGAGGTGAGTTGTGAAAGAGAGGGGAGCAGCTGATGCCAATCGCCTTTAAGCACTCTCTCTCTCTCTCTCTCTCTCTCTCTCTCTC
>NW_025347211.1:0-1392 GCF_016433145.1 Gracilinanus agilis | reverse complement strand
CTCTCTGTCCCTCTCAAGAGGCAGCATTCTGTGTCTTCCGGCTAAGTTAACTCCCTGTTTCTATGTAGGTATTCCTAAAACAGACTAAGCTAACTTTCTCTGACACTCATTCATTGATTTGATTGGTTCCCCAATAACATGACTCCGAAAAATCATTATGAATGAACTTCAACAACTAAGTCACCCCTTTGGTTCTGACCCCTAAAGTAAAACCCTGCAAGCTGATGTGACAGGAAATTTTCGCTGAAACCTTCTGAAAAGTACAGCAGGTATGGTCCTTTTCTAGATGTTTCCCATTTCAATAGTGTAACTCCTAATATGAATTAGAGGTATGAGCCTTCTCCACAGTCAGGTGAGGTAGATGAGCTCTAATAAGCCCGCCTTTCCTCCACCCTTCCTGGCCAGGAAGTCCTTATCCTCCCACAGGAAGTCAAGTCACTCTAGCTGTTGTCACTTGTAAAGTGTTCCTCCTCTGCCTTCTCCTGCTCCTATCCTTTGCCTTGATTTCCTAGTATGTGCCTTCAAGACAGCCTTCCACTTGTCTGAAATCTTTTCCTATCTCTATCCTTTCCCCATTAGGGTTGAGAGTAAAAGAGTTAAATTCCTTGTTGATTTGGTCTGACATCCTAAGGCAACCTTGTTTTGGGAATCCCCTAATTGACCCTTATCCCATGGGATCTTGCTTTCAGGAAACTGTTGGACTGATCTTTGTCTTAGACTGAAAAACAACAAGCCATGAAACAGCCAGTGAGAATCTTTGAACAAAGCCAAATCTGAAGTACCTTTTGGTCTTCTTGGATTGTCCTGTCCCTTTAAGGGTTGCTCTCAGGTAGCCGAGCCTCTGCTATGGCATCTAGGCCTCTCCCAGTCATTTGAGAGTGTGGCTAGTGCAGGTCCCATGTGAGTGACAGGACATAAGTCCTGTCCCTTGCNCCTACTTTGAGCTATTTTTTCAGGTTATCACCAGTATTTTAACCTCTCGGTAATGAAGAATAATACTAAATCACTTTGTCTCACTGAGGCATTTGCAGAAACACCTTGGAGGTGATAGTTATAAAAAAAGCATATCCCTTTTCTTTACGAAAGCCTACAAACAGGATCAGAAAAATGAGGCCCTAATTCTAAGGGAACTAGCTATTTACCTGCAGTCCTCTCTGTCCCTCTCAAGAGGCAGCGTTCTGTGTTTTCCGGCTAAGTGAACTCCCTGTTTCTATCTAGGTATTCCTAAAACGGACTAAGCTAACTGTCTGTGACACTCAGTCATTGATTTGATTGGTTCCCCAATAAGGTGTCTCCGAAAAATCGTTAGGAATGAAATCCAACAACTAAGTCACCCCGTTGGGTCTGACCCCTGAAGTAAAAACCTGCAAGCTGATGTGACAGGAAATTTTC
>NW_025347210.1:762-3119 GCF_016433145.1 Gracilinanus agilis | reverse complement strand
TTGAAGGGGAAAGGTGGAGCATGAATCATGTAACCATGTTAAAAATGAATATTAATAAATGTTAAAAAAAAAAAGAAAAAAAAAGAAAAAAAAAAAGCAGCAACAGGAAGAACTCAGACCTACCCTCTAAAAGTGCACAGAGTCCAACATCAGGCCCAAAGTCAGAAAGTAGGTTGGAAAGAAGAGCAAATGCAAAAGAATTCCACCACAAAAAGCAATTTTGGTGATAGGGGTGCTCAAAACACAAATTCAAAATAAAAGAATGATTTTAAAATATCTACAAGCAAAGCTTCATGGGAAAGCATAGTTTGAGTACAAACTCAACTAGAATCCCTAGAAAAGATAAAGCAAGAAGTTTAAAAATGTTTTTGCAAATAAAATGCTAATTCTAGAAACAAAGGAAGGTAGAATGAAATGTATGGGAGAAATTATTAGAAGGGAAATTAGTGATTTGACACAAGGGATATAAAACCTTGCCCAAGCAATGCCATGAAGAATAGAATGGACAAATCAAAACCAGCAACTCCATGAGTTAATACACAATATTAAAACAAAAACGAAGACCAAAAAAATGTCTGCTGACTTGACTTCTATTTTACCATGTTTTCTCTCATTGACTCAAGGTCTTGCTTCTTGCAAGAACAAAAGGGAACCCCAGTGTCCTGACTCATACCCCTACTTTGCTATATGAACGAATAGATTAGAGTTCTAAGATTTGGCAGTGTTTCATCCCATGTCCCACCTACTCATTGTTCATCTGAGTGGTTCCTTCTCTGTATTTCATACTGTACTCCTTGCCCAAACCCTGGTCCATGATACAGTGGTATTTATATCATACTAATTCCTTATTCATTTTATCCATAGTCTATTAGACTGTGAGGTCCTTGAAAGCAAGGAACTGTCATTTGCCTTTCTTTGCGTCCACAAGACAGTACACATAGTAGGTATGTAATGTTAAATGACTAACTGATTGACCATTTCCAAGATGCTGATAACAATCTGTCTCCTCCATGGAAACTTCTCTGTCTCTCCCTGTTTCAATCCTTCTGGTATTCCCTTGGTCCTTAGGAAATTCATCACAATTAAATGAGTTGGTTCTGCCTTTTTTTATTATGTTAGCTTGTCCTACCCGTGAGCAATCAATGGCTTTCCAATTGTTTAGATCCAGTTTTATTTGTTTGGAAAGTGTTTTGTAGTTGTTTTCATATAATTGCTGTGTTTGTTTTGGTAGGTAGATTCCTAAGTATTTTATATTGTCTAGGGTGATTTTAAATGGTGTTTCTCTTTCTACTTCTTACTGCTCTAGTGTGTTGGAAATGTACAGAAATGCTGATGATTTATGTGCATTCATTTTGTATCCTGCCACTTTGCTAAAGTTGTTGATTATTTCTACAAGCTTCTTAGTTGATTCTCTAGGATTTTTTAAGTAGACCATCATATCATCTGCAAAGAGTGATAGCTTAGTCTCCTCCTTGCCTATTTTGATATCTTCAATTTCTTTTTCTTCTCTAATTGCAACTGCTAGTGTTTCTAGTACTATGTTGAATAATAGAGGTGATAATGGGCATCCTTGTTTTACTCCTGATCTTATTGGGAAGGCTTCTAATTTATCCCCATTGCATATGATGTTTGTTGATGGTTTTAGGTATATACTGTTTATTATTTTTAGGAAAGGTCTTTCTATTCCTATACTTTTCAGTGTTTTCAATAGGAATGGATGCTGTATTTTGTCAAAGGCTTTTTCAGCATCTATTGAGATAATCATGTGATTTTTGTTTGTTAGACTGTTGATATGGCCAATTATGTGGATGGTTTTCCTAAAGTTGAACCAACCTTGCATTCCTGGTATAAATCCCACCTGATCATGGTGGATGATCTTCTTAATTACTTGCTGGAGTCTCTTTGCTAGTATTCTATTTAAGATTTTTGCATCTATGTTCATTAGGGAGATTGGTCTGGAGTTTTCTTTCTCTGTTTTTGATCTCCCTGGCTTTGGAATCAGTACCATATTTGTGTCATCAAAGGAATTTGGTAGGACTCCTTCTTTGCTTATCATATCAAATAATTTGTATAGTATTGGGATTAGTTGCTCTTTGAATGTCTGATAGAATTCACTTGTGAATCCATCAGGCCCTGGCGATTTTTTCTTAGGGAGTTCTTTGATGGCTTGTTCAATTTCTTTTTCTGATATGGGATTATTTAGGTATTCTATTTCTTCTGCTGTTAATCTAGGCAGTTTATATTTTTGTAAATATTCGTCCATATCTCCTAAATTGTTATATTTATTGCCATATAACTGGGCAAAATAGTTTTTAATGATTGCCTTAATTTCCCCTTCATTAGAGGTGAGGTCTCCC
>NW_025347210.1:0-679 GCF_016433145.1 Gracilinanus agilis | reverse complement strand
GTACTTTGTCTATTCTATCTGTTTTTTCAAAGTACCAGCTTCTAGTCTTATTTATTAATTCAATTGTTCTTTTACTTACGATTTTATTAATTTCTCCCTTGATTTTTAGTATTTCTAATTTAGTTTCCATCTGGGGATTTTTAATTTGCTCACTTTCTAATTTTTTGAGTCGCATGCCCAATTCATTGATCTCTGCCCTCCTTAATTTGTTAACATATGCACTTAAGGATATAAATTTCCCCCTGAGTACTGCCTTGGCCGCATCCCACAGAGTTTGGTAGGATGTCTCATCATTGTCATTTTCTTCAATGAAATTGTTGATTGTTTCTATGATTCCTTCTTTGACAAATTGGTTTTGAAGAATCATATTATTTAATTTCCAATTAGTTTTTGATTTTCCTGTCCAGGTGCCCTCACTAATTATTATTTTTATTGCATTATGATCTGAGAAGGTTACATTTATTATTTCTGCTCTTTTGCAATTGTTTGCAATGATTCTATGCCCTATAACATGGTCAATCTTTGTGAATGTGCCATGTGCAGCTGAAAAGAAGGTGTATTCCTTTTTGTCCCTATTTATTTTTCTCCACATATCAATTAAATCTAATTTTTCTAGGACTTCATTCACCTCTCTTACCTCTTTCTTATTTATTTTTCGGTTTGATTTATCTAGATCTGA
>NW_025347209.1:399-1275 GCF_016433145.1 Gracilinanus agilis | reverse complement strand
CTGTGGGAAGCCGTTCTATGTATTAAAGCCTTTGGAGAAATAGGATCAAATTTAGGGCCTGTTATCTGGATTCCCTATGTGACCAATCCAGGCTGAGGCAGTCTTTGTGTTTGGTCCTGGTCACCTGAGCCCCAAAAGGCTCTGGTACCAGCAGGTAGGTTAATCCAAAATCAACTTGATCCCTCCAAGAGGCTATTAGGAGTCATTTAGAGAAACAGAGTCTGTAACAGATATTTTATCTGGATCCCATTACAAAATCATCGGCAAGTAAAACTGTGCGTATGATTTTTCTGCACTGCATGTCAGGAATGCAGACAGAATGGGCCATCTAAGATAAAAATCTGAGGCTCCTCTTTTGACTCAGTTTTGATCCCCACCTTTCTTAGAACTCCTATTGGAAAACTTTGAAGTGGCAGACCAGCATCTACTGAGTTAATGATTGCTCTCCTTGACAGTTAAGAAGCCTGAACCCTAACAAACATTACTTAGATAAGTATGGCGCTTTTAGTCTTGACTTTATTTGTCCAGGTGCCTATAATCCTGGAAGATAGAACTCAATAAGTGAGCATCTCCATAAAAATATTTCCTCTCCCAGAATTATCCCTACTAATTGATGGTTGGAATTTGGCCATTGTCTTGGTACTTATACCTTTACTCTTTAGACTTTAATGGGTTATGTATGATCTGTTACCCCTTCATAGCTGTGTTCTTTGTTTGAAACCAATATATAATAAACTCCCAAGCCCACAGAATTTGGGACAGCATGGGCTAACCACTAGTCTAGTTGTTCTCATTTTCTTTCTCCTGCTTTAACCATCCTATGCCACCACGCCGCTCAGGACCCCAAAAAATCATATGGAGGCATGGCCCCCTATA
>NW_025347209.1:0-349 GCF_016433145.1 Gracilinanus agilis | reverse complement strand
TTTAGCCAATCTGCTAGGTGTGAGGTGATACCTCAGAGTTGTTTTGATTTGCATTTCTCTAATTATTAGTGATTTGGAACACTTTCTCATGTGCTTATTGATACTTTTGATTTCTTTACCTGAAAATTGCCTATTCATGTCTCTTGCCCATTTATCAATTGGGGAATGGCTTGATTTTTTATACAATTGCTTTAACTCCTTGTATATTTGAGTAATTAGACCCCTGTCAGAGTTTTTCGTTATAAAGATTTTTTCCCAATTTGTTGTTTCCCTTCTGATTTTGACTACATTGTTTTTGTTTGTACAAAAGCCTTTTAGTTTAATATAATCAAAACCATTTAATTTACAT
>NW_025347208.1:471-1409 GCF_016433145.1 Gracilinanus agilis | reverse complement strand
TTGATTGTTTCTATGATTCCTTCTTTGACAAATTGGTTTTGAAGAATCATATTATTTAATTTCCAATTAGTTTTTGATTTTCCTGTCCAAGTGCCCTTACTAATTATTATTTTTATTGCATTATGATCTGAGAAGGTTACATTTATTATTTCTGCTCTTTTGCATTTGTTTGCAATGATTCTATGCCCTATAACATGGTCAATCTTTGTGAATGTGCCATGTGCAGCTGAGAAGAAGGTGTATTCCTTTTTGTCCCTATTTATTTTTCTCCACATATCAATTAGATCTAATTTTTCTAGGACTTCATTCACCTCTCTTACCTCTTTCTTATTTATTTTTCGGTTTGATTTATCTAGATCTGACAGAGGGATATTTAGATCTCCCACTAGTATGGTTTTACTATCTATTTCCTTCTTGAGCTCTGCCAGTTTCTCCTTTATGAATTTGGGTGCTATGCCACTTGGTGCATATATATTGAGCAGTGTTATTTCCTCATTGTTTATACTGCCTTTAATCAGGATGTAATGACCTTCCCTGTCTTTTTTAATCATATCTATTTTTGCTTTGGCTTTGTTAGAAATCATAATAGCCACTCCTGCCTTCTTTTTCTCATTTGAGGCCCAAAAGATTTTGCTCAAACCCTGAACCTTCAACTTGTGTATGTCCACCCGCCTCATATGTGTTTCTTGTAGACAACATATGGTGGGATTTTGGTTTCTAATCCACTCTGCTATTTGCTTACGTTTTATGAGAGAGTTCATCCCATTCACATTCAGAGTTATAATCATCAGTTGTGCATTTGCTGACATTTTCAAATCTTCCCCCATTCCTACCCCTTCTCCTTAAGCTATTTCCTTTAAAACCAGTGGTTTGCTATTAAGACCCTATCCCTTATCCTCTCCCTTGATTGACTTCCCTTTCTACCCCCTCCCTTATTT
>NW_025347208.1:0-371 GCF_016433145.1 Gracilinanus agilis | reverse complement strand
TCCCCTGCTCCCCTTGGTTTATCCCTTCTAACTTTCTCAGAAGGGTTGGATAAGAGTTTTATTTCCCAATGGATAGTATAGCTATTCTTCCCTCTCCGGGTTGATTACACTGAGAGTAAGGTTTGATTATTACCTCTTTATGCTCTCTTCCTCTCCTTCTTATAATAGTATTTGTCCCCTCTCCCTCCCATGCCCTCTTTGTGTGTAATAGAATATTCTATTTTCTTATTCACTCAAGTTTCTCTTGGTGTCCCCTGCTATTCACCCCCTCTTTCCCATCCCCCATGCCATCTTAGATTATTTAGTGTTCCACCCTCACCCTGTTAATTATTCTTCTGATTACTATAATAGTGAATATTATAATAGTGAAT
>NW_025347207.1:0-6976 GCF_016433145.1 Gracilinanus agilis | reverse complement strand
AACATCATCTCAGTCTAAGGAATCCTTCACCGATGTGGTAGCTTTTGATTTGAGCCTTAAGAGGTTTAAAATTTAAATGAAATTTAAATTCCAGGAACCAACATTGCACCAAGTCACTGGGGGCTCTGAGCACTGCCCTCTTGACACTCAAAGAAAGCTCATTCCTAAGACTGAACCGTTTTTACCACATATGTTGATAGCATGGAATAGAGGGTGCTTAATATATGTTTGTTGATTTGCATTGCAATTAGCTATATGACCAAGTTTGCATCTCCTTAAGTACCTGCAGGTCCCAAATGATCCTGAGAGATAAGTCAGACAAATCTTTTTAAAAAGCCAAAAATGGGGTCTCACTCCTGTCCTGCTTTTTGTCACTTACAAATGACACTAGGTGGGAAAAAAGGGACCAGCCCTGGCACCCTGAATCTGACCAGAATCTATTATCAAGAGAAGTGGCCACCACAGAATCAGGCAGACTTTTAACCATCTCAGTAAATCTTGCAGTACAAGGCAATGAGAGAGGGCTACTATAGAAATCACTTCTCTGGGCAGCTAGGTGGCTCAGTGGATTGAGAGCCAGGCCTAGAGACGAGAGGACCTGGGTTCAGACACTTCCTAGCTATGTGATCCTGAGCAATTCACCTAACCCTTACTGCCCTCCTGCCTTGAAATTGATATTGAGCAAGGGTTTTAGGTGTGGGGAAAAAGGAAAATAAATACATTCTCTCCCTTAAAAGGCCAAGGGCCAGGACTCAAAGATATCAGCTCCACAGGAAAGAAGAGCTTGGAAATCATAAAATGATAGGATTTTATTTTGTTTGCATTCAGTGCATTCTACAGATGAAGAACTAAAGCAATCAGGGTTATAAGACTTTCCCAGGGTCACAGAGTTAATAAGTATCTGAGGCTGGATTTGAACTTGGAAAGATGAGTCTTCCAGACTCCAGGCCAAGAAGTGTATCCACTGTGCCAACTGGTGGGCTCATAGAAGAGGTTTACTCCTCCTTGAAATGATTACACATCATTTAGGAGAGGTCAACACAAGGTAAGGGAATGAGAAAGAAAGATTCTAGGAATGGGGTTGACCCAAATCCACTGGATGTCTAGAAATGATGATAAATATTTGCATATCTTTTGAAGGTTTGCAAATCACAGTAATGTAAAACTCAAATAGAAATGGGCCACTAAGCCAAAAGTAAGGATTCCTGGCCATATATTGATTTAGAAACAATAGGTTAATATTACCTACATTTTATTGTATTTTTATTTATTTTGTTAATTATTTCCCACTTACATTTTAATCTTGTTGGTTCAATTCCTGGATGTTGCTGACATTATCTATTCTCCATCACCTAGCTTCTTCCATGCTTTCAAAAAAGAATACCTTTATACCAGCATCACTGGTCCTCATGCCTACATTCTCTTATCAGGAATACCTTGTCAATGGAAGTACTCCCCTATCCCTATAGCTCACCCTGCCCAAAGGATCACATTCATCATTGACTCAGACTGATTGTATTTAATAAATGGCAATATAATCTACTTTATTTTGACAAGGTTCCTAACTGAGTAAGGGAATGAATGCACATCCTTTCAGAATCAACCTACCCTCACCCTCTCCCAAAGGATCCAAAGGGGAGGGGTCATATGGACTATGCTAAGAAACACCAGTAAGAATTTATCCCTACAGATGAGCTTCCCCCAAACCTCTTGTATCTATCAGACTTCAACTTTAAGAATGCCAAGAGCAACCAAGACATGAACCAAATGGCTTACAGGTCTCTAACACAATGATGCCCAAGATGTCAAGTAGGGCAGTAAAGTACTGACCTGGAGTCAAGGAAAACGGAATTCAAATCCAGCCTTGGACACTTAATCACTTTGTGACCCTGGGTAAGTCACAAGCTTTGTCTGCTTCAATTTCCTGATCTGTAAAATGGAGATGATAATAGCATCTACCTCCTCAAACTGCTGTGAGGATAAAGTGAGATAATATCTGTAGGATGCTTTACTAACTTTAAGATACTGTATAAAAGCCAGATATTTTATTATTATTATTCTGGCACAGTGGATATATGGAAGACCTGAGTTCAAATCCATCTTCAGACACTCAGTTGTATGATCCTGGGTAAGTCACTTAACTGCTTGCCTCAGTTTCCTCATATGTATAAAGAGCTAGAGAAAGAAATGACAAACTACTCTAACACATTTGCCAATAAAATCCCAAATGGGGTGACGGAGAGTTGATTATAACTAAAAGACAACAACAACAATATTATTGTTATCATTAGCATCATTACTGTATTCTTCTCCTCAAATACCCCTCTCTTTTTTCTCTTACTCTTGTCTTCTTTGCTTCCATTTCCAATCCTCTTTCTTTTTCCTCTTCATTTATTTCTCTCACTGCTGCCCATGTAATGTATTTAAGTGTGGCACCCCAAATCACAGAATACTAGATCATCTAGTCATGATACCATAGTTTTAGAACTGAAAGGGTCCTGAGAAGTCATCCAGTCCAACTCTCTCATTTTACAGATGAGGAAACTGAGGCTCAAGAAGATTAGGCAGCAACTATTTAAACTGGGATTCAAACCTAGGTCTTTTGACTCCCCGTTAGCCAGTGCTTTTAACCACATTAACTTCCTAGGCCAACTGCTTCATTTTGCCAATGACTAGATATAGTGTGCCACTAACATAAATTATTGGCAGATCTTGAACTAAGAACGTAAGTCTCTGGATTCCCAATCCAATGTTCTTTTTAATATATTGGACAGTCTCCCATGATTATCTTACTGCTGGACCTGGGGGCTAAAAAAGTGCTTGATTGCTGTTCTAGAAAATGCTCAAAGACTCTGAGTGCTCTCATCTCCAGAGAGGTTGCAGATCTCAGAGAAATTCAGTATCCTTCTCGAGAGAGTGTCCTTGGCTGGACTTGAGAAGGAAGTATGATAACAGGAAGTGGAAAGGTCCACATAACCTCTAGTGCTCCATATATATTTCTGGAATTGAGGTGGAACTTTCTGGCCTGGAAGAACTGGTTCTGAGTCTCTCTCAACCGCCCTTCCTCATATGAGCCTGAAAGATGCTTTCAAACAGCTGCTACAGTTGCCTAGGATCTCAGCTCTCTCATCCCTACTCTTCTTTTCCAAGAACTTGGATCAGGTGCTTGAATAACCAGCAACAGAGGGAGCAACCATCTCCACCATCTTCTCTCCCCAATCCCTTGGAGGGCAATATTTCCTGCTGACATTTCTGAAAAGAGAGTAGGTGTATGCTTGTGGGAAGAACAGAGACAGGATGGACTGAGATAGAATGATTCGTTTTGTCATGGGAGTAGGCAGAAAAACTCCATATGTCCAAGTGTCTCACATAGCTCTCCTTTTCCCTCCCCAGTCTCCATGGTCTAGAATAGATCCTTGCTAGATATGGTCCATTCTCCCATCTGAAGTCCTGGAAGTGATTTTTTCAGGAAAAATTCAATTAAGAGGGGAATGACCACAGGCTTTGGGGGAGGTCAGGGCCTAATTAAGACAAATCTCCACCCAACTGACAGGAGAGAGCATATCCAGTAGGGGCCATATCGAAGAATCTCGGTCTTTCGGTCCCTTCAGTAAGTCTGGGAGAAGCCAAGGATTGCTCTGGCTCCTCTGATGCCTCGGACTGTTGCTCAGGCTCTTGGCCATGACAAGCACTCATTTTGACAAAATGCTCTTCCCCTTAATTTTGAAGCCCCTGTGTATTGCAAGGGAAATTTAATCCATATGTTTCTGATTCATTTATACTTAACTCATCAACATGTTGTTTTGTAAGAGCTGTTTCATGTCCAAGTTCCCTTTTGGTTTTCTTTCTCTTTTTTTCAAGCTCTTAAAATCTTGGGTTTTTTCTTCGAAACAGGAAATCATTCTGTGCCAAGAGTAAAGGAACTTGAGGCCCAAAGGTTCAAGTTGGGTTCAAAGCTCCTGCACCCCAGAGATCCCCCAATTGACTAAGAATTTGACACACTTCACCCTTCCTTTTGTTCCTAATCTATACTATAGTACTCTATCCCGAACACAGCTGGACAGTGGTTCAGATGAACCTTGGGGGGGAAGTTTAAACAATATTCTTTTACAGTAAAGTCTTTTGCTCACTTGTAGGTCCATTCAGCTCAGATATAAAGGAGACCTCCAGGCTGCATGATGGAAAGGAACTGGTCCAGGAGTCCAGTCCTGCTTCATTAGAAAGAGCGTCTATACTCATTCCAAATTACTACAATCAGGTTCCACTGGAAATGACCCTCAGGTCCTTGCTCTATTTTGAGCTTTTTCTAAAATCTCTGGAACAGCAAGGCTACTTGAAAGGTCTGGGCCAGATGGATGGAAAACAATGCACTAATCCAGACCCCATTTCTCTTTCTTCTACTTCCCTCCTATCCCTGCTAATGTTTGTTCTGCTTGGGAAACAAGTAAAAGCGCCATTGCTGACTGATCTAGGAAAAGTTTCTTCAAGTGGCAGTGAGTAGGTTGATTCCCTTAAATTGTATAAAAAACATATAACTATAACAAATATGTAAATGTCCTCCCAATGCTATCACTGAAAATTCTCATCCCTACTTAATAAAAAAAATCTGTGTACATCTACCTATAAACACATTAGCATTTGTATACATTTATATATGTATACACATAAATATAAAACATATAAAACATATAAAACAATATGATAAAACACATTATTATACATCATGAATATACTCTAAAATATAAAGAAAATATAAATAAGATAGTAAAATGATATAATTCTATATACAAATCCTATATATACATATGCAAACATATACATACACATATACACATCAGCTTAGATAACCTATATTCACAACTATTTTGCCTGATAACTGGGGAATATATAGAAGTGTATCATTTTAAACATTATCAAAATATATATATATATATATATATTTATTTAGTAATATCTTATTTCTATAGCCTTTTAATACATGAATTATTTTTATATTATTTCACATGATCCATAACAATACTGTACTGTTATTTCCAGTACTGTTATGGATCACATGAGATAAT
The DNA here is from genome assembly GCF_016433145.1 of Gracilinanus agilis. NCBI lineage: Eukaryota > Metazoa > Chordata > Mammalia > Didelphimorphia > Didelphidae > Gracilinanus > Gracilinanus agilis. The sequence continues at coordinate 1,913 of NW_025347207.1, read as the reverse complement.
TTGAAAGCACTTCATGAACCAACAGTATTGTTATCTCCATTCTACAGGCAAAGGAAGTAAGATACAAAGAGGTTAAATACCTTGCCCAAAGCCACATACATAGCAATTAAGTGGTAGAATTGAGCCAAGATCTTTCTTCTCTTGGTTGAGTGCTTTTTTTTTTTTTTAACACTAAGTCGCTAACTAATTTTTCAAGAATGCAACAAGGTCAGTAGAGCAGAAGGCCTGGCAGCCAACATAATGGAAACCATGGGCCAGATCTATAAGACAAAATGTTAACAAAAATGTAGACATGGGAGGGGGGAAGACAATAGAGAGTATATGTCAGGATGAGCAAGTGGGAGTTTCAGCCTCTACCTTCTGCTCAAAAGGGCATTTTTTAATAAGTGGAATGGAATTCATTTCAATTCCACAAACATTTATGAAAAACATCAGTTGTCTCGAACTTGCACTCAACCAGAGGTTCTGCCTTCCTCCATTCTTTTTTGAATAAAGTTATCTCTTTTGTAATAGGGACTTGGTCCTGCTCCAAGGTCCTCTTGGTTGCTTATCATCCTCTAGATCTTCACAACAACTCTCCCAAGCTCACTGACCACAGAAATCACATAGAACCTTCTCTTTGTTAACTTCATGTAGACCAAGTTGTAGCGTGAGTTAATAGGGGTCTACATTCTCCTTAGTCTCCCCTGCCAATGATTGTTTGTTTCCAGTTCCATAACTGGGTGGCACCCCTATTCTTGCTTCCGAGAAACCTATTAACTGGGCTTGGTCTAGCACCTCGGGGATCATATTCTCTTCTTCAATTCTCTCAATGATTTAAGACCCAATGCTGATCCCTTAACCCCTCTATATCTTCTAATTCCTAGTTGTAAAACAGCTATATCTTAGTCTTGGTTCACAGAAAGTTTGCTAGAAATGAACCAGAACAAAATTACAAAGCACTTGGCCAACATGTCTCATTTGAATGTTAACTGTCCACGATGATAATGATATAAAAATTAATAACATACAGCCTGTTCCCCAAAGACAGAATGAACCTCAGGGAGTCACGAAAAACAGTTGTATGTGGATATGGGACAGTTGGTCCTCCCAATCTAGTGAAGTTCATCATTCACAAGCTGAAAAGGGAGGCCCCAAGGAAATACTGACTCAGCTGGGTCTGGAAGGGATAAGAAGCAAATCCAGCCTGACTCCCTGGAAATCCTACTGCTAGCAGAATTAGGGAAACCTTCCAAACTGCTCCCTTGAGGTGACCCTATGCCTGGGTCACATCTTTTCTTCATTTTGCTTCCACTCGTTCTCTCTTGTGAAGACAGTGTCCCAGAAACTGGTTCCTGGTTTCCCTGGAGTTTCATCTGTTCCTGCTGTTTCTTCACTTCATGGAGTCGAAGCCATCTCCCCAGTAACCTCAAGAACTCTCACAGACAAGAGAAACAAAGCAAAGGCTATGGAAGGAGCTTACAAGGTTCTCCTAAAATAATAAGGAGCCCCTTCCTGAGACCAAGGGAATAGGAAGACACATAAGTTGAAAGCAGCTCAGTACTATTACTCATGGGTAATATTTGAATAAAAGTTAGAAGATTCATTCATAGTATCTATACCTGAGATAGCCAAGAGGCATAACAGATATGGAATCAAGAAGGCCTGGCTTCTCTACTCAGGAAGATGTGATTCAAATCCTAACTCAAATGCTATCACTATCCTCACACCTGAAAACTATGGTTTCACTGGTACAACTGGTGTCTTTCAACACGTGGTTTTTATCCACTTAATTTTTCTTCAGATCTGATTTTTTTGGCACAGAGAATTGCTGGTGAGAGGATTTCTTCACACATATGCAGATCAGCACTGCTCTGTTCTTATGTAGATATAAATATATTTAATCATATTGCATTCTTTAATTTATTTAATAT
>NW_025347206.1:432-1733 GCF_016433145.1 Gracilinanus agilis | reverse complement strand
GATCATCCACCACGATCAGGTGGGATTTATACCAGGAATGCAAGGTTGGTTCAACATTCGGAAAACCACCCAAATAATTGACCATATCAACAGTCTAACAAACAAAAATCACATGATCATCTCAATAGATGCTGAAAAAGCCTTTGACAAAATACAGCATCCATTCCTATTGAAAACACTGAAAAGTATAGCAATAGAAGGACCTTTCCTAAAAATAATAAACAGTATATAACTAAAACCATCAACAAACATCATATGCAATGGGGATAAATTAGAAGCCTTCCCAATAAGATCAGGAGTAAAACAAGGATGCCCATTATGACCTCTATAATTTAACATAGTACTAGAAACACTAGCAGTTGCAATTAGAGAAGAAAAAGAAATTGAAGGTATCAAAATAGGCAAGGAGGAGACTAAGCTATCACTCTTTGCAGATGATATGATGGTCTACTTAAAAAATCCTAGAGAATCAACTAAGAAGCTTGTAGAAATAATCAACAACTTTAGCAAAGTGGCAGGATACAAAATAAATGCACATAAATCATCAGCATTTCTATACATTTCCAACACACTAGAGCAGCAAGAAGTAGAAAGAGAAACACCATTTAAAATCACCCTAGGCAATATAAAATACTTAGGAATCTATCTACCAAAACAAACACAGCAATTATATGAAAACAACTACAAAACACTTTCCAAACAAATAAAACTGGATCTAAACAATTGGAAAGCCATTGATTGCTCATGGGTAGGTTGAGCTAACATAATAAAAATGACAATTCTACCCAAATTAATTTACCTATTTAGCGCCATACCTATCAAGCTACCAAAAAACTTCTTTACTGAATTAGAAAAAACTATAACAAATTTCATTTGGAATAACAAAAGATCAAGAATATCAAGGGAAGTAATGAAAAAAAAATGTGAAGGAAGGGGGCCTAGCAGTACCAGATATTAATCTATACTATAAAGCAGCAGTCATCAAAACAATATGGTACTGGCTAAGAGACAGAGAGGAGGATCAGTGGAATAGACTTGGGGTAAATGACATCAGCAAGACAATGTATGATAAACCCAAAGAGCCCAACTTTTGGGACATGAATCCACTATTTGACAAAAACTGCTGGGAAATTTGGAAAACAATATGGGAGAGATTAGGTCTAGATCAACATCTCACACCCTACACCAAGATAAATTCAGAATGGGTGAACGACTTGAATATAAAGAGGGAAACTATAAATAAGTTAAGTGAACACAGAATAGTATACTTGTCAGATCTCTGGGAAAGGAAAGACTTTAAA
>NW_025347206.1:0-342 GCF_016433145.1 Gracilinanus agilis | reverse complement strand
TTAAACTAAAAAGCTTTTGTACAAACAAAAACAATGTAGTCAAAATCAGAAGGGAAACAACAAATTGGGAAAAAATCTTTATAACGAAAAACTCTGACAGGGGTCTAATTACTCAAATATACAAGGAGTTAAAGCAATTGTATAAAAAATCAAGCCATTCCCCAATTGATAAATGGGCAAGAGACATGAATAGGCAATTTTCAGGTAAAGAAATCAAAAGTATCAATAAGCACATGAGAAAGTGTTCCAAATCTCTAATAATTAGAGAAATACAAATCAAAACAACTCTGAGGTATCACCTCACACCTAGCAGATTGGCTAAAATGAAAGCAGGGGAGAGTA
>NW_025347205.1:0-1484 GCF_016433145.1 Gracilinanus agilis | reverse complement strand
GGGCGTTTCAAGAATGAAATGGGTTAATAGTTACAAAGCATCTTCTAACTATGAGGCACTATACAAATGTAAGCTCTTATTATTATCGCTCTCCCTTGGCAGCTTTATTTTCATTTTCCTAGAGAAGCAGAAAGGGAGGAGTTCTCCCCTCTCTCAACTATAAATGAAAACGAAAACCCCATTTAGAGAAGTCACTCCTCTGGGTAAGTGGAGCTGACCAATTATGAGACCCACACATGTGGCTTTTCGATTAGGAGTTTGTAAAAGCATTAGTGACAATGACTTGACGGGGGTGGAGGGGGCAAGCAGAGCTTATTATTGCTGTAGTAAGATGTGGAGGTTTTTGTATAAGCCTCTTCTCTCCCCCTTCTGAGCACATGAAGTTCAGATATTCAGTGTGGGCATCTTGGGAGGTGATTCTTCCCATCACAGAGAGGGGTGTGTGTGGGAAATCCTCAGGAAAAATAAAGTACTATACAATGCTTTTCAGAAATCTGAATTTTTTCCCCTTTTGCATTATTATGGTTTTCTCCTCACTCCCAGATTATCAGGAGCTGATAAGCAATTCCACTGGTTTATGCATGTCTTATTATTCAAAATGGTAACTTTTTCCCCCTCTGCCTCATTCTGCCTCTGGCTCTTCCTCTGTTTCTCAGCCTCTCTGTCTATATATTTTTATCAATCTTTCGCTGGGTTGTTCCCTCTCTCAGTCCATTTCTCTGTCCCCCTTATTCTATCTACTTATCTCTCCCTCCTCTCCTCTTTCTCTCTGTCTCTGACTCATTCCCTCTCTCTCCATCTTTTCTCTATCTGTCTCTTTCTCTCTTTCACTCCCTCTTTCTGTTTTCCTCTTTCCCTCACTGTTTCTCTGTCTCTCTTCATCTTTGTCCGTCTCCATTTTTTTCTATCTCTGTCTCTCTCTCCCTCAGTCTCTTCCTCTTTGCCTCTCCTCTCTTCTCCTCTGCCCCATCTCTCTCTTTAACTGTTTCTTTCCTTCTGCCACTCTATCTCTATCTCCCTTGCTTCCATCCTCTCTTTCTCTGTCTCTACATCTGTCTGGATCTTCTCACTCTGTCTCTGTCTCTCATCTTTCTATAACTATGCTTCTAGCTCTGATTCTCTTTCCCTGGGACCACCCTTTCACCNCTCCCTCTTTCTGTTGCTTTCTCACTTTTTCTCTCTCACCATCTGTCTGTCTCTGTTGCTTTCTCGCTCCCTCTATCTCCACGTCTGTCTTTCTGTCTCTGACTCCCTCTCTTTTTCTATCTCTCTATCTTGACTCTCTGTCTCTCTTTCTCCCTTTCTCTGTCCCTCCATCTTTGTTTTTTTAAACCCTTCCCTTCCCTTTTAGAATCAATACAGTGTATTGGTTCTAAGGTGGAAAAGTGGTAAGGGCTAGGCAATGGGGATCAAGGGACTTGCCCAGAGTCACAGGGCTAGGAAGTGTCTGAGGCCAGGTTTGATCCCAGGGCCTCCAGTCTCTG
>NW_025347204.1:0-1446 GCF_016433145.1 Gracilinanus agilis | reverse complement strand
CTCTTCTCTTTCTAATCCATTCTCTGTAACATCCCTTAAATACAGATGTAAACATATCCTTCCCTTTCTCAAGAAGGACTAGTGGCTCACCCTTGCCTCCAGGATAAAATACAGACTCCTTGAGAGGTTCTTAAAACCTTCTCAGTCTGACTTTGGTCAATTTTCTTTTCTTTTCTTTTTTTTTTTTTTTACATATTCCTACCCTTCACATATGCCTTTTCCAGTCAAAATGGGCTTCTTGCTATTTCCTCTCCAGGATGTGCCATTTCCCCATTTCAGTGCTCTTGTGAACTGTCTTTTATTCCTGGAATACACATCTTCCTTTAAAATTCAATTCAATGCTATACCTATCAAACTACCAAAAAACTTTTTTACTGACTTACAAAAAACTATAACAAAGTTCATTTGGAAGAACAAAAGATCAAGACTATCAAGGGAAATAATGAAAAAAAAGTGAAGGAAGGTGGCCTAGCAGTACCAGATATTAAACTATACTATAAAGCAGTGGTCATCAAAATGATACGGTACTAGCTAAGAGACAAAAGGGAGGATCAGTCAGTCGAATAGACTTGGGATAAGTGATGTCAGCAAGACAGTGTATGATAAACCCAAAGAGCCCAATTTTGGGGACAAAAATCCACTATTTGACAAAAAACTGTTGGGAAAATTGGAAAACAATATGGGAGAAATTAGGTTTAGATCAACATCTCACACCCTACACCAATATAAATTCAGAATGGGTGAAAGACTTGAATATAAAGAAGGAAACTATAAGTAAATTAAGTCAACACAGAATAGCATACTTGTCAGATCTATGGGAGAGGGAAAAATTTTGATTATATTAAATTAAAGTTTTTGTACAAACAAAAACAATGCAACCAAAATCAGAAGGGAAACAACAAACTGGGNTTGGGATAAGTGATGTCAGCAAGACAGTGTATGATAAACCCAAAGAGCCCAATTTTGGGGACAAAAATCCACTATTTGACAAAAAACTGTTGGGAAAATTGGAAAACAATATGGGAGAAATTAGGTTTAGATCAACATCTCACACCCTACACCAATATAAATTCAGAATGGGTGAAAGACTTGAATATAAAGAAGGAAACTATAAGTAAATTAAGTCAACACAGAATAGCATACTTGTCAGATCTATGGGAGAGGGAAAAATTTTAAACCAAGCAAGAGTTAGAAAAAATTACAAAATGTAAAATTAAAAATTTTGATTATATTAAATTAAAGTTTTTGTACAAACAAAAACAATGCAACCAAAATCAGAAGGGAAACAACAAACTGGGGAAAAATCTTTATAACAAAAAACTCTGACAGAGGTCTAATTACTCAAATATACAAGGAGCTAAATCAATTGTATAAAAAATCAAGCCATTCCCCAATTGACAAATTGGCAATGGACATGAATAGGCAATTTTCAGATAAAGAAATCAA
>NW_025347203.1:436-1381 GCF_016433145.1 Gracilinanus agilis | reverse complement strand
TGCCATATAATTGGGCAAAATAGTTTTTAATGATTGCCTTAATTTCCCCTTCATTAGAGGTGAGGTCTCCCTTTTCATCTTTGATACTATCAATTTGGTTTTCTTCTTTCCTTTTTTTTATTAGATTGACCAGTACTTTGTCTATTTTATCTGTTTTTTCAAAGTACCAGCTCCTAGTCTTATTTATTAATTCAATAGTTCTTTTACTTTCGATTTTATTAATTTCTCCCTTGGTTTTTAGTATTTCTAATTTAGTTTTCATCTGGGGATTTTTAATTTGCTCACTTTCTAATTTTTTGAGTTGCATGCCCAATTCATTGATCTCTGCCCTCCTTAATTTGTTAATATATGCACTCAAGGATATAAATTTCCCCCTGAGTACTGCCTTGGCCGCATCCCACAGATTTTGGTAGGATGTCTCATCATTGTCATTTTCTTCAATGAAATTGTTGATTGTTTCTATGATTCCTTCTTTGACAAATTGGTTTTGAAGAATCATATTATTTAATTTCCAATTAGTTTTTGATTTTCCTGTCCAAGTGCCCTCACTAATTATTATTTTTATTGCATTATGATCTGAGAAGGTTACATTTATTATTTCTGCTCTTTTGCATTTGTTTGCAATGATTCTATGCCCTATAACATGGTCAATCTTTGTGAATGTGCCATGTGCAGCTGAGAAGAAGGTGTATTCCTTTTTGTCCCTATTTATTTTCCTCCACATATCAATTAGATCTAATTTTTCTAGGACTTCATTCACCTCTCTTACTTCTTTCTTATTTATTTTTCGGTTTGATTTATCTAGATCTGAAAGAGGAATATTTAGATCTCCCACTAGTATGGTTTTACTATCTATTTCCTTCTTGAGCTCTGCCAGTTTCTCCTTTATGAATTTGGGTGCTATGCCACTTGGTGCATACATATTGAGCAGTGTTATTTCCTCAT
>NW_025347203.1:0-336 GCF_016433145.1 Gracilinanus agilis | reverse complement strand
ATTTATTTTTCGGTTTGATTTATCTAGATCTGACAGAGGAATATTTAGATCTCCCACTAGTATGGTTTTACTATCTATTTCCTTCTTGAGCTCTGCCAGTTTCTCCTTTATGAATTTGGGTGCTATGCCACTTGGTGCAGACATATTGAGCAGTGTTATTTCCTCATTGTTTATACTACCTTTAATCAGGATGTAATGACCTTCCCTGTCTTTTTTAATCATATCTATTTTTACTTTGGCTTTGTCAGAAATCATAATAGCCACTCCTGCCTTCTTTTTCTCATTTGATGCCCAAAAGATTTTGCTCAAACCCTGAACCTTAAACTTGTGTATGTC
>NW_025347202.1:454-4470 GCF_016433145.1 Gracilinanus agilis | reverse complement strand
ATATATATATATATATATATATTTGCCCATGAGCTAATTAAGTCTCATATTTGGCAAGGTTCGCTCATCTCTCATTTTGTTAAATCTCTGTGTGTCCTGGGCTCTGTGCCCTCTGCTGACCTGGAAATTTTACATTCAGTAGCATTTTTAGGACGTTTGTATAACTAATGAAAAGCAGTGATCCCTAAACTGATCTGTACAGTTTCCCACAGGTAGCCTCTTTTAGGCATGAAATGTTTCAATTTATCACTATGAGTTTCTGCCCTTGAGAAATTTAGTTGAACATGTGCTAATTTCCCTTCTCCTCTATAACTGGATGAGTCAGACATTAGCTTTTTTTCCTTTTCTTAGCTGCTTCTGCCTGCTCCATAAGTAATGCCTTGGGCTCCAGCCTTGCTCCCCAAGTTTCTTCTTCACAAAAGCTGATTGGGACCAAGAGGGGCAGGGCTTTTGATTTGTACCACATTAAGAGAGAGTGAGAGAAAAAGGAGCATCATAAAAAAGATAGTTCTTTTTCACACCCTAGGCTGAGTTCTATCTGCTGACGTTGGTGGATGTTATTGTCTCTGCCTCCAAATGAAGTGAACACTGTGGTTTGGGTGAGAGTTCAGGGCAAGGAATGAAGAGAGGCAGAGATTTGAATCAGCCTCTGATGCTTATAAGCTGCCAGATCTGGGATAAGTCATAGAGATTTCTGTATAAACATCAGCTCCCCTAATTTCCTGCTCTGCTGCCTCACTGTAATATGAAGTGACCCTGGGTTCTCAGAAAATCAGCTTAGCCAAGCTCAGAAAGGACAATTTCCAGAATGTGGCCACAGCCACTATAGAAGTCAGAACAGCAATGCTAACGGGCAGGAATACCATGGAGAGAGTGCTAGACTAGGAGTCAAGAGGCCATGAGTTCAAATGTGACCTCGGGCAAAAGGGATAGGTATGTAACCCTTGACAAGTCCTTTAAACTCTGCCTACTTGTTTCCTCATCTGTAAAATAGGTACAACAATAGCACCTACCTTTTATGTTGTTGCGAAGATCAAATGAACTAATATACATAAAATACTCTGTAAGCCTTTAAGTATGAAATGTTATTATTATAATAATAACTGTTGTTGTTCAGTCGTTTCAGTCATGCCTGATTCTTTGTGACCCCATTGTAGGATTTTCTTGACAAAGGTACTTGGAGTGGTTTTCTATCTCCTTCTTCAGCTACAGATGAGGAACTAAGGTAAACAGGGTTAAAGGACTTGCCCAAGGTCACACAGTAAGATGAAGTCAGATTTTCATTCAAAAAGATTAGTCTTCCTGATTCCATGCCCAGTATTCTATCTACTGTACCTATATTATAATTATTATAATAATATTAATATTCCAAGAATAGAATACTGAGGCACAGAAGGGTAGCAATCTATGGCAGAAGAGGTAGCACTCTTCTGAAGGAAACCACAGGTCTTTGAAAGGAGGTATCCAATAGAATGGAAACTCCTTCAGGCTAGGAGCTGTGTAATTTTTTGGGGGCGGGGTAGGGGTGTCTATATGTCTCTAGTTCTTAGCATAGTACACAGGATATTGAATACTTAATAAGCATTTTCTACATATAAATTGTTGAATGAGCAATTAATATCCTAAATTAATATCCTAAATAAATGTTTTCTATATCTAAATTGTTGAATGAGCAATTAATATCCTAAATTTTTCAGAAAGAAAGATTTGCAAAGAAAGAATTTTCTCAACAAGGAATAATCATAGCCCTGGATTTGGGGATCATACTTGCTCCCTGTGGGACCTTAGGACCAAGAATCATACATATAAAGCTGGAAGGGACTTTTTTCTCATTGCTGTGACCAACTTTTTAATTTTTCAAGGCCTATCTTCCCAAGGTAAACTTCAGCAATTTCTTTCTTCTTGGTCAAGACCATAGAAAGTACTTTTAGATAGAAACTTTTGGTTTCCCCTTTGTATTCCACTTGGACCTTTGGTCTACCTGAATCATTTACCACCATGAAAGACCAGTGCTTCTTGTCTGATTGTCCAATGGCATCATCAAATCTGTGACCAATCAGATGTCTGGCATCAAAGACTGTATTGGTGGGGTTCGTTACAATTTGATTCTTTGCAATATCACCAATTAAATGTTCTGTCAGTGGAGGTGGCATAGCTTGAGGTGTTCCTGTTTCCTTGGTCATTAGCAGTGATCTCCATTTTCCCATGTTAGAAGACTCCAGCACAGGAGAAAGTGGTGCCAAGATGAGTGCTAATTATGAGTCCCTTCGACATGTTTGCTGAGGCATCAGAGGTCATAGATGACCACTGTGGAGCAAGAAAGGCTGCTGCTGTTTTTGAGTAGACCTTGGAAGGGACTTAGGAATCATCTAATCCCCTTTCTAAATGGGGAAACTGGGAACTAGAGAAATTAGAGAAATTAAGTGATTGTCCAAAATCACACAAGTAATAAGTGGTAAAACATGGATAAACCATTCTATTTCTTTGGGCCTCATGTACCTCATATATAAAAAGAGAATATTGTTCTAGATCATATTTATGGACCCTTCCAACTCTTAAGTCTATGAACCTGGGAACTTCTCCTTAGATGTATACACTTGCCGTGGGCACTTAATATAGGGGAAGAAAGTCATTGAGAGTGAACTCAATGCTACCTTAATTTGTATTTCTATGATTATTAAGGAATTTTAACATCTTTTTTGTCCAATTGTTAAATGTGTATTTCCTCCTTCAAAATTTGTTTAGATTCTTTAATTTCATACTCTGAAGTATGTATTATTAGTCAACAAGGATTTATGAAGTGCCTACTACATGCCTGCCACTGTGCTAAGCACTGAGGATGCAAAGAAAGACAACATACAGTTTCTGCTCTCAGAGAACTCACAGTCTGGGTGGGGGGAGGTGGGGAGGCAGCGCACATAAATAGCTCTATACTATTCTATGTTCACCTAATTTTTTTATGATTTCACTCTTTATATTTAAGTCATATGCCCATTCTGAATTTATCTTCGAATAAGGTGTAAGATGTTGATCTAAAACTAATTTTTCGCATACTGTTTTCCAATTTTCCCAGCATTTTTTGTCAAATAGTGAGTTCTTGTCCCAAAAGCTGGGATCTTTGGGTTTACCAAACACTAGCTTGCTGAGGTCATTTACCTATATCTAGCTTTATTGAAAAATGATCCACAAATATACAAAATTCAGTTTTTCTAATTGCTTAGTATGTGATCAGTATTTTTGTATGTTCTTATACTTTTTTTTTTTTTAAATTTATTTTTTAGCATTTATTAATAATCATTTTTAACATGATTACATGTTTCATGCTCCTATTTTCCCCTTCACCCCCCGCACTCCCCCCACCCATGGCCGACGTACTTTTCCACTGGTTATGTCATGTGTCCTTGATCAAGACCAATTTCCCAATTGTTGGTGGTTGCATTGGTGTGGTAGTTTTGAGTCCACACCCTCAATCATGTCCGTCCCGACCCATGCGTTCAAGCAGTTGCTTTTCTTATATGTTTCCTCTCCTGCAGTCCTTCCTCTGAATGTGGGTAGCGTCTTTACCATAAATCCCTCAGAATTGTCCTGGGTCATTGCATTGCTGCTGGTACAGAAGCCCATTACATTCAATTTTACCACAGTATATCAGTCTCTGTGTACAATGTTCTTTTGGCTCTGCTCCTTTCGCTCTGCATCAGATCCCGGAGGTCTCTCCAGTTCGCCTGGAACTCCTCCAGTTTATTATTCCTTTTAGCACAATAGTATTCCATCACCTGCATATACCACAGTTTGTTCAGCCATTCCCCAATTGAAGGACATACCCTCCTTTTCCAGTTTTTTGCCACCACAAAAAGCGCAGCTATAAATATTTTTGTACATGTCTGTTTATCTATGATCTCTTTGGGGTACAAACCCAACAATGGTATGGCTGGGTCAAAGGGCAGGCATTCTTTTATAGCCCTTTGAGCATGATTCCAAATTGCCAGCCAGAATGGCTGGATCAGTTCACAACTCCA
>NW_025347202.1:0-364 GCF_016433145.1 Gracilinanus agilis | reverse complement strand
CAATGGTATGGCTGGATCAAAGGGCAGGCATTCTTTTATAGCCCTTTGAGCGTGATTCCAAATTGCCAGCCAGAATGGCTGGATCAGTTCACAACTCCACCAGCAATGCATCAATGTCCCAATTTTGCCACATCCCCTCCAACATTCATTACTCTCCCCTTCTTTCATTTTAGCCAATCTGCTAGGTGTGAGGTGATACCTCAGAGTTGTTTTGATTTGCATTTCTCTAATTATTAGAGATTTGGAACACTTTCTCATGTGCTTATTGATACTTTTGATTTCTTTACCTGAAAATTGCCTATTCATGTCTCTTGCCCATTTATCAATTGGGGAATGGCTTGATGTTTTATACAATTGCTTTAAC
>NW_025347201.1:1874-2667 GCF_016433145.1 Gracilinanus agilis | reverse complement strand
GGGATGGGGGCCATATTGAGACATTCCAGTGGGAAGGGGAGGCTTAGTTACCAGGCAACGGGCCCTCTATTTCCTTAGCCAGCTCCACAGCCCCTAGGACAAGCCCCAGCCTGCCTGGGGGAGGGGGAGGGGGGAGGGGAGGCTGCCAAGGATTGGGGCCCTCCCTCTATTTCAGGCTTGCTCAGGAGGCCCCAGCCAGCCCCAGCTTCGACACTGTGTTTCTTCCCCTGCAAGGCCACGGCGGGGGGGGGGGGGGCACAGGGGGTAAAAGGAACGGCTCCGTCGCAGGGCACCCTGAAGGGCTCCTCGAGTCTCCTCTGACCTGGGAGCCGGGGGCCAAGAGACAGGCCCGCCCCACCCCAAACCACAGAGAGAGAACAGAACAGCAGGCCGCAAGCCAGGACAGGGAACGGGCCCAGCCCGGGGAAGCGGGGAAGCGGTCCAGGATATTCTGGGACCCACCCGAAGGGCCTGGCCAGTGGCCACCCCAGTCACCATGGCAACCCCCTCCACCCCAAGCAGCCTCAGGAGACAGTTAGCCTCTGCCCATCCCCCGCCTGGGGTCTCAGGAAGGAACCACAGCAAGGCCTGGAAGGCCAAAGCAGGAGCCCGAACGGAGCCCTGCCCTCGGTGTGGTGGGCCTTCTCCGGGCCCCCACGAGAGGGGAGAATCTCTCGGGGATCGCCCAGCCTCTCCCCACAGCGGGAGCCTTTTCTCCAGGCTTGGGCCAAGTCGGAAGGAAGAAGAGCGATGCCTGCCCCAAACAGTGTTTGTCTTCTGAGTCAGCGGGGGG
>NW_025347201.1:0-1854 GCF_016433145.1 Gracilinanus agilis | reverse complement strand
GGGGGGGCGCCTGGAGTCAGCCTTTTCCATATAAGGGGCTCAGGCCACAGCGAGGCTGGGCGAGCCCTCCCTCAGAGCCGAGCCTAGAACTCAGATCCTTGGCCTCCCAAGTCTAGATCCCCGGGCCCTCACTGTCAGGGTTCCCCGGCCCCTCATCTGGACCAGAGAGCTCTGGCTAGCCCAGAGTGCCAGGAGAGAAGGCGGTCTCGTGCCCAGTAGTTCGAGTCCATCTGGGGTTCCTCAATTACTTCTCAGCCATCTCCATTGAGCAGTTGGGCCAGGAGAGGGGAAGGCAGAAGGCCAAGCAGAAAGGAACCAGGCCCGGCTGGGCCTCCAGCTGACACTGGCGGGAGCTCAAGTTGGGCATCTCCTCTGCCACGCCCTTTGGCTGTACCGAGAGCCAGGCAGGCAGGCAGGCAGAGGGGCTGAGCGGGCTGGGCTCTGAATGTCGGCCGCTCCTCGGCCACCCGACGGCGGGCCATGCCCTCACCCATTTGGGGTAGGGTATTTCACAAAGGGCCCAAAAGGCCCCCTGAGGAGAAAGAAGGCCGGAGCAGGCTGGCATCGAGGTGGCCCCTGGAAGGCTGGAGCCAGTGAGCATTGGGGAGCCTGCCACCCGCCCACCTCCCTGCTCTGCCAAGCCTCACCAGAGGGGCCTTTCCCACGGCCCAGCCACTGGGCCAGGCCCTCCCTTCCTCCCCCCATCTCCCAGCTGGGCCCGCCCCCCTCTGCTGGGGTGACACACCCCTCCCCCTCAGCCTCTGGGCCCCAGCCTGCTAATCACACTGCTTTCCAACATTTTTTAGCCTTATATGGGCAAAGCTCTAGGAATCAGGGGCGGGAGAAGGAAGAGCAAGCCCCCCTGCTGGGCCAGGGCCCAGGCCCAGCCCCCCCATATCCTGCCTTCCTTCCTCCTCCATCTCCCACTCTCCCTCCCTCCTTCCTTGGCTTTGGGGCACCAGGCAGAGCAAAGAGAGGGCCAGGGAAAGCCCCAGAGAGCCCGCAGGCTGGCTGGCACAAGGGGGTGCGTGTGGGCCTCCCCGCCGGGCCTCAGTGACTAAGACATTCCTGTAACGGGAATGGAGGGAGCATTGGGCGTGTGCCCAGCCCCAGCCTTTACCAATTCGTGCCCTTCCCCCTTCACACAGGAAGCAGGGTGGGGCCTGGTACCCAGAACCACAGAACCACAATGGGCCCCAGCTGGGGGTGGGAGGGGAGGAGGGGACAGGCAGGCCCCAGACTGAGGGATTCGGGCTGTGGGGCCTCAGTTTCCCAGTCTGCAAAGGGAGTCCGGCTGGCGGGCCACTGAGTGAGCTGGAGGATGCCTGTCCTCCCCTTCCAGTCTACTTTTGTTCTCCCCCCACACGCCGCGGGGCGCAGGTGTTTCTCATTCCCTGCCACCAGACCCGATCCCGGGTGCTTTGGGGAGCCAGGTGCGGCTGGGAAGGGGCTCCGGGCACTCCCGTTCCCAGACTCTGTATGGGGGCTGCCTCTGGCCGGCCCCCCAGCCTCGCTCTAATGCCCTCTAAGTCAACCTCCAGGAAGATCTCGTGGTGCCAGGGACGGGGGAGGGGGGCAGTCAGGGAACTAGAACTTCAATGGGCAGAGCTGCTGGTGGCGGGGGGAATCCGGAAGGGCTTCTTAGAGGCCGCCCCCGGAGGAGGAGGACTCTTTCTACGAGGCAGGGCTGGGGAGGCGCCCCGCATCCTCTCTCTAGCCCCGAGCGCGGCCCGCTAAGGCTGGGACGGGAGGCGGCAGCTGCCACACCCACCCGTCCCAAAGTTAGCAGCAAGTCCGGCCTTTCCGGAGCCGAGGCGCTGGAGGCCGGCCCCGCCCCCCCGGGAGCTCTACAAA
>NW_025347200.1:0-2024 GCF_016433145.1 Gracilinanus agilis | reverse complement strand
CTTCCTTCCTTCCTTCCTTTCTTTGTTTCTTTCTTTGTTTCTTTCTTACTTCCTCCCTCCCTCCATTCCCTCCCTCTCTCCTTCGTTCCTTCCTTCCTTCCTTCATTCCTTCCTTCCTTCCTTCCTTCCTTCCTTCCTCCCTCCCTCCCTTCCTCCCTTCCTCCCTCCCTCCCTCCTTTCATTCATTTGTTCATCCCTTCCTCTCTTTCTAGATCTATGGCAGTGTTGAAACATTCAATTACAAGAATAGGATGGGGGAGAAGAGGACTGCAAGCTTAAAATGGTGTGCCTTGGTCGTTAAAAAGAGATCCTGACTTTTAGCCTGTATTAAGAGAAGCCTGCTGTCCACAGTGAGGGAGTGACAGCCCCGTTCTCCTTTGCCCTGAATAGATGCCATTTGTTATTAGGAGGGTCAGTTCTGGGCACCACATTTAAGAAAGGATATCGACAAGCTGAGATGTATTTTAAGAAAGGCAGCTCGCATAGGATGGTGAGGGGGATGTGAAACGATGCCATGCAAAGATTGATTGAAGGAACTTGGGATGTTTAGTTCAGAAAAGAGAAGACTTAAGGGAGACGTGAGAGCTGTCTTCAGGTGTTTGACAGGCTGTCATGTGGAAGGGGGAATAGACTTGTTCTGCTTAGCCCCAAAGGCAGAACAAGGGACGATGGGTGGAAGGCATAGAGTCAGATTTCTGCTCATTGAAAGGAAAAACTTTCTAGTAATTAGGATCAAATAAAACTTCTCTAGCATTTAAAACTCCACACCTTGAACTGACCCACTAAGTCCTATCTTTTTGTCCTGGCAGCCCCCCATACCTGCAGGGTCTCCCTCCTCATCTCTATCTCTCTTTCAGAATCCTTGATTTCATTCAAGACTTCTCCAGGAGGCCCTTCCTGGGCCCCCTCCCCCGGCACACAGTAGGTACTTAATAAATTCTGGTTGTTAGATAGTAGTGTCTCCTTCCTTGGAGGTCTTAAAGCAGTGACCAAATAAATGATCACTCGTTGAAGGCGTCATTGACAGGATTCTAATTCATTTATGGGTTGATTTCTGCGGTTATCTTGTAGCTTTGAGAGCTTCCCACTGGGAGTCCCATACCTGCATGAAATCCAAGAACATGAAGCTCAACAATTAAGAGAGAGGTTTTATTCCTCCTTCTGCCATTAACTCACTGTGAGAGAAAAAAGTTCCTCTGGCCATCAGTTTTTTCATCTGTTGAATGGGATGAAAAGTATGTCCTTCCTCTTGCTGGGTAGTTGCCAGGATGTGAAAGGGCTTTTGAGAAGCATGACAGTGTTGGTGTCCTAGGAATGCACTATAGTGTTCTCAGGTCAGGAGCCCTGGAGTGCTGACATACTTTTCTGATACTGGGTCAAGGAGATTTGTGTGGCAAATAGGCCAGAGGAAGAGACAGATGACTAGTTTGGGTCCAGAGACAATTGAGTACTGTTCAAGGAATTTTTATCCAGCATTTGCTATATGGGGACACTGACATTCTTGGGAATGCAAAGATAGAACAATCATTGCCTTTAAGGTGCTTCTTCCCTTCCCTTCCCTTCCCTTCCCTTCCCTTCCCTTCCCTNGGTATTCTGAAGAGTACACAGTGGGCAGTGACCTATAAAGGATGGCTGGCTTGGTCCCTGTGTTTGTTCTGATAAAGCAGAGCCAAGATCCCACTGGCTTTAGGTTCTGATCACTGAAGCTAATGCTATTCTGCCTTCCATCTCTCCGCTGGAATCTCCCCATTCTCAGTGCCTGACAGCTTCAGGCCTGCTTACTAAAGCTTGATCTGGCTTCCCTGGTGTGACCCCTCTCTCCATGACTGCAGTCCTCAGGCTCATTCACCAGAATTCCTAGCTAGCATCCCTGGCACAACTGTTTTCCCAGCTGCAACAGGCTTTACACCATCTTACTGAATCTCATGCTAGCATCCCTGGTGCTGCCTCTTTTCCAATATTCACAAGTTTCCAGCTTCTTCCCTTCCCTTCCCTTCCCTTCCCTTCCCTTCCCTTCCCTTCCC
>NW_025347199.1:0-1788 GCF_016433145.1 Gracilinanus agilis | reverse complement strand
AATATAACATAATATAACATAACATAATATAACATAATATAATGCAATGTGTAATTCATGGGTAGTTTCTGACCCTATCATTACCTGGAAATCAGTTCAAAAGCAGAGACTTCCTAGTCCTGTTCATTAAATGTCCACAACTCACCTTGTACTTATCTCCTCCTCTCCATTGGTGCTGCCACCACCCTAGTTCATGCTCATCACCTCTTGCCCAGATTCTTATTCTATGAGTCCACTACAATCCTCAGCTCTTTTTCAGATAAACTGCTATCTTGCCATGTCTCCCGTTTCCCATATGGTCCTTGTAGCTTATTTTCAGAGTATTAGGGAAATATTTTATATTTATCTCTAGTAAATTTCACCTTCTTTGATTATGAACAGTGCAGAAGTTTGTCAGGATCTCATTGGACTATATTTCTATGATTTGGTGGATTAGTTATTCTTCCCTACTTTGACATGTATGCCATTTATAATTGTATCCAAATAAATGATAAAAAGAATTTGAGGCATCACAGAACGAAGCATAGATGCCTGGGATCCTCCACTGTGGATCTCTTTCCAAGCTGGACCATTGAGTGCTACTTATTATCTCTAGGAGTCCACATTTCTGCATAATTTCTACAAGAATAAAATGAGAATTTATTTATTCTATACTTTGCATTAAAACTAAGGTGACCTATATCAACAGCAGGCTCCCAACCTGCCAGTTTAATAATCTTATCGGAAAAGGAAATGGAGTTAGTCTGACTTAACCTGCTTTTGATGGAGCCATGCTGGTCCTTGATCATTTCTACTTTCCTAGCTATTTACCTCTTTAATAATATATGGTAGAATTTGGCCAGGAATCCAAATCAAGCTCTCTAGTCTGCCATCTTCAATTATGATTCTTTTGAACAGAGAGACAACTTTTGTCCTCTACCAGTCCTAAGGTATTACTCTTGCTTTCCACGTTCTTTCAAATACCACTTCCAGCGGTTCAGCAATTACACTTGGCAGTTCTTAAGTATCCCTGGTGGAGGGTCATCTAAGCTTGATGACTTGAACTTATCAAAGTATCTAGGTACACTCATTACCTCCTTACTTATCTTGGGTATCGGCTCCCTATTAGCCATATTTGTTCCATCTTTTTTGGTCCAAAGGGCATATTCCTTCACAGAGAAAATGAAAGCAAAATAATTTCATCTTCTCTTTGTCATTTGTTATCATTGTACCATTCCCTCCAACTAATGGTTCTTTCCTTTCTTTGATATTTTTCTTTTCCCCAACAAAGACACAAATAAAAAGGGTGGGGGAAGGGGTCTTTTGTTAACTTCAGCTTTCTTTAGCAGCCATAGCTTATTCTGAGTTTCAGCATTCCTGATATATCCTTACTGAACCCTGTTATGTTTGTATATTTTTCCTGTTATCTATCTCTGCTTTCATTTTCTGTATGTCTTTTAAAAATCCAAGTTAGTGGGGAAGCTGGATAGCTCAGTGGATTGAGAGCCAGGAATAGAGATGGGAAGTCCTAGGTTCAAATCTGGTCTCAGACACTTCCCAGCTGTGTGACCCTGAGCAAGTCACTTAACCCCCATTGCCTAGCCCTTACCACTTTTCTGCCTTGGAGCCAATACATAGTATTGATTCNTTCCCAGCTGTGTGACCCTGAGCAAGTCACTTAACCCCCATTGCCTAGCCCTTACCACTTTTCTGCCTTGGAGCCAATACATAGTATTGATTCTAAGGTGGAAGGTAAGAGTTAAAAAAAATCCAAGTTAGCCAAAGTGTATCCTCTTCATTTCTTTAGAA
>NW_025347198.1:337-4731 GCF_016433145.1 Gracilinanus agilis | reverse complement strand
TTTTTCTCCTTCTTTCCTCCCTCCCTCTTTCTCTTCATACCAATCCCTTCAGGGGCTTCATATTACTTATGGGAAAAAGGTCAAACTATTTGCCTAGGCCCTAATATCTATGGCCAGGTTCCAAGCTATCTTTCCAATCTTATTCTTACTGCTTCCTTATAGAGAGCTTCTACTTCAGTTATTCTGGTCTATTCCCCAAGTACATCTTGTGCTCTCCATGTGAACTCTTCCCTTAATGCTGTGCTTATAGCTGAAGTGCTGTTCTTCCTTTCCACTCCGTTGACCCAAATTTTGCCCATCTTCAAGGTCCAATTGCAGTTCTACTTCTTCTGCATATGTAGTCCTCTCTGATTACCTCAACCAATACCAATCTCCTCCCCTGAAATTCTGGGCACTTATTCTGTATCATTCATTATTGTTGTTCAGTTCTGTCTGACTCTCCGTGATCCCATTTAGGGGTCTTTTTTCTTGATAAAGATACTCGTTTCTTATTTTCTTCTCCAGGACGTTTGACATATGAGGAAACTGAGGCAAACAGAGTTCAGTGATTTGCTCAGAGTTACACATCTAGTAAGTGTCTGAGGCAAGGTCAGAACTTAAGAAGATGAGTTGTTTCCTGATTCCAGGCCTGTACACTGTGCCACCTAGCTGCCCTTACCATTTATTAGCACTTACCATACACTGCTTTGCATTGCTATTTCACCTTGTGTATCTTCCTGTGCCTTGTCTCCCTTTTCTACTAGACTGCAGCCTCCTGAAGGCAAAAAGGAGCTAGCAGGCAGGCCCAGTGGATAGAGTACTAGGCCTATAGTCAGGAATTCTTGTATTCAAATATGATCTTAGACACTGGCTATGTGAACCTGAGCAAGTCACTTGACCTTCAGTTTCCTCAACTATAAAATGGGAATAATAATAGCATATAATAATAATAGCAGGGGTGTTTTAATGAGCACTTAGAACGATGCTTGGCACATAGTAGTTGCTCAATAAATGAATATTTCCTTCCTTTTTTGGCCCCTACAGTGCTAAGCTCAGAGCTTTGCTCACAGTAGGTGCTCAGCAAATAACAGGTTGAATGAATGAATAGGATAGAGGCAAAAGGTGAAAAGAAAAACATTTAAAGCTATATCTGTTTAGATTAATAGGTGGTTAATTTAATTAAATTTAAGTTTTGTACAAATAAAATTAATGTAGCCAAGATTAGAAGGAAAAAATGTATAGACAGTTTCTAGGATAGAGGTCTCATATCTAAAATATATCAAGCGCTTTATCAAATTTAGAAGAATATGACCGATTCCCTGATTGATAAATGGTCAAAAGATATGGACAGTTTTGAGATGAAGAAATCAGAGCTATATATAACTATATGAAAAATGTTCTAAATCATTATTGATTAGAGAAATGCAAACAAGACAATCCTGAGACATCATTTCATACCTATCAGATTGGCTAAAGTGAAAAAAGGGAAAAATGACAAATATTGGAGGTGATGTGGAAAAATGGGGACACTGATACACTATTGGTGGAACTGTGAAATGATCCATTTTGGAGAGGAATCTGGAATTATGCTCAAAGAGTTATAAAACTGTGTATTTCCTTTTGACCCAACAATACCACTTTTAGGTTTATTTTCTAAGGTGAGCAAGGAAAAAGGAAAAGAACCTGTAAGTTCTAAAATATTTAGAGCAGCTCTTTTTATGGTAGCAAAAAACTAAAAACTGAAGGGATATGAGTCAATTGAGGAATGTCTAAACAAGTTGTGGTATATAATTACAACATGACACTACTGCACTGTAAGAAACAACAACAGGTAAATTAAAAAAACTGGAAATATCATGTGAAATATGAAGAGTGAAATGAGCATAACCAAGAGAACATTACACACAGCAACAGAAAAATGACTTGTGTATGTCCACTTCCAAAGAAAGAACTGATAAACAGAAATCAGCAAGGCCTAGTTTTATATATACATATATATTTTTGACAAATGATGCCTTCTCTAATGGGTGGAGGAGTAGAAGGGAGGAAGATTCCTAGGTATTTTAATGTAATGAACAAATAAATATAAATTTATGTCTTCAATGGGGAATATTCCAGAGGAGATTGATATTTTTTGGTGGAAATTATGTCATAAAGGGAAACTACCATCCTCCTCTATAAAATGCCCCTATTGGAATCAGATTACTGGACTTGAAGGAACCATGACTCCCAGCATAGTGATGGAGAAGATAGTACCAAAGATTGTCAGCAGAGGGCACCCAGAGCCCAGCTCCTGACTGGCTCTCCAATGTTCTGAGGTTTGGATGAATTCTGCAAAGCCTCTCTGTTCTCTAGCACTGAGTCTCCTTACTTTTAGGCTCAGCATGGTGGACTGGGAGGAGCTGGGAGCCAAGGGAGGAAGGGAAAAAAAGAAAGAGCGTTGATATCGTTTGGGCACTTTTCCACCCCTCGGAACTCACTGTGCCAATGGAGGTTGACACTTTTCTCAGAAATTTAGAGACTTAGAGAGTTGCCAGAGGCACTGACAAATTAAATTACTTGCCCAGAGTCACACAGCCAATATATGGCATAGGAGGGATATCAAACTACGTTTCCCTGACTCTGAAAGCCAACTTCCATTGATTTAGAACTACAGGTGGCTTTAGAAGCCATCTAGTCTAACCCATTTTATAAACGAGGAAGCTGAGACCCATAGAAGTCAAATGATTTGTCTCAGGTCACACAGGAAATAAGAGATAGAAACCGAATACAGATTTTCTAGCTCCGAAGTCAGTACTCTTTCCACTGTACTTAATCCACTATGCATGTTTTCTTTCTGTTTGGTCACTTTTTTAGGACACAAAAACCTCTCATGATAGAGAAAAGAGCTTGAGGTGAAGAGGTGTTGGTAAACTGGGTTAGGAAGGAGGCTGGAAGGATCTCTGGATCTCTAACTTCTGCAACAAAGAGGATGTGTATCCTGATAGCTCACATTTGTTGAGCTGCAGTTTGCAAAACACTTTTCCCATAACAGTTCTGGGAAGCATCTCTTGGTTTGGAGTCAGTGACTTTGGGTTGAAGTCTTGGCTTTGCCACTTACCACCCTGATCATTATGTGACTTTGGGCAAGCACTTTAACTTCTTTGAAAGTCAGTTTTCTGCTCTATAAGCTGAAAGGATTATTGGAACAACTGACAATTCTAAGGTCCCGTCTAGCTGAAATCGATGATTCTGTGATCTTAGTCATTCATTTAGACTACATGGGTTGGTGATGAGGACCTTACAGTATCGTGGTGGCTATGGAAATAGAAAGTAGAGAGAACCAGTGGCAGTTGGGAACTAATTAGATGTGACCAGTGAGGGAGAGGAGAGAGCAAAGCTCATGTGAAGTCAGGTGGGTGAAAAGTTGCTACCACAAACAGAAACAGTGAGTCATAAGGAGTAAGTTTGTGAGGAGATGTCATGAGCTCAGTTTTCTACAGGATGAACTTGGGATCACAGTAAGAACCAAGTGCAGATGTTCTGTGGGCTATTTGGGGGGGTCAGAACAGAAGTCAGGGCTGGAGATATGAATTGGGATTAACCTTCATAAAAGTGGAATGAAGTTGTGGCTCATTGAGGCAGCAGCTGAAACCAGGGCAGTGAATTAGATTGTAGAGGACAAGAGGGGACAAGGACAGACCCTCAAGTAAAATCCCCCAAAAGAGTCAAGATGAAGAGAGCAAAGAGACAGAAAGGAAGGGTAGAGGGAACTCAGGGGAGAGTATGGTGTCTTATTCAAGGGAGAAGAGGGCTTTGGCTGTGTCAGAAGTTACAAAAAGATGAAAGAGGCCGAGGATTGAAAAAATTAGTGGTGAACCATGTTATAACATGTGTTTTTCAGTGTGCAGTTATCTCTCACTGGGAAGTATAATTCATTAAAAAATTTTTTGGAGAAAAGTTTTTTTTAATTAAATTTTAAACATTTATTAATATTCATTTTTAACATGGTTACATGATTCATGCTCCTACTTTCCCCTTCACCCCCTGCATTCCCCCCACCCATGGCCGACACACATTTCCACTGGTTTTATCATGTGTCCTTGATCAAGACCTATTTCCAAATTGTTGATAGTTGCATTGGTGTGGTAGTTTTGAGTCCACATCCTCAATCATGTCCACCCCAACCCTTGCGTTCAAGCAGCTGTGGAAAAGTTTTATTTAATTAATTGATTTAGAATATTTTTCCATGGTTACATGATTCATGTTCTTTCCTTCCCCTCCTCCCCCTAAGCCCCCTCATCATAACCAATGAGTAATTCCACTGGATTTTACATGTCATATAATTCATTTTTTTAACATTTATTAATATTCATTTTTAACATGGTTACATGATTCATGCTCCACCTTTCCCCTTCAAACCCCGCCCCCCGCCC
>NW_025347198.1:0-249 GCF_016433145.1 Gracilinanus agilis | reverse complement strand
CCCACCCATGGCCGATGCGCATTTCCACTAGTTTTGTCATGTGTCCTTGATCAAGACCAATTTCCAAATTGTTGGTAGTTGCATTGGTGTGGTAGTTTCGAGTCCACACCCTCAATCATGTCCACCCCGACCCATGCGTTCAAGCAGTTGTTTTTCTTATATGTTTCCTCTCCTGCAGTCCTTCCTCTGAATGTGGGTAGCATCTTTACCATAAAACCCTCAGAATTGTCCTGGGTCATTGTATTGCTG
>NW_025347197.1:0-1118 GCF_016433145.1 Gracilinanus agilis | reverse complement strand
TGCTTTGTATCTCTTCATATAAGTCTTTCCAGGTATGTTTTATGATCATCTTGTCTGTCATATCTTATAGCACAATAGTATTCTACTGTTATCATATACACACACCTTATTAAGCCACTCCACAGTTGATGGAAATCCCTTCACTTTCCAATACTTTGCCTCCACAAAATTGTTGGTATAAATAATATTGTACAAGTATATAATTTTCCCTTCTCTTTTCGCCTTTGGGAAATGGACCTACCAGTGCTATATGCTGGGTACAAGGGTAGGCACAGGTTTGTTTTATTTTTAGGGTTTTTTTTGCTTGTTTTTTTAAATAACCCTTCCCTTCCATCTTAGAATCAAGATTGATTCTTTTTTTAATTTTATTTAATTTTATTTTTTAACATTTATTAATATTCGTTTTTAACATGGTTACATGATTCATGCTCCTACTTTCCCCGTCACCCCCCGTTCCCCCTCCCCATAGCCGATGCACATTTCCACTGGTTTTATCATGTCTCGTTGATCAAAACCTATTTCCAAATTGTTGTTAGTTGCATTGGTGTGGTAGTTTCGAGTCCACATCCTCAATCATGTCCGCCTCAACACATGCATTCAAGCAGTTGTTTTTCTTATATATTTCCTCTACTGCAGTCCTTCCTCTGAATGTAGGTAGCATTCTTTAGCATAAATCCCTCAGACCTGTCCTGTGTCATTGCATTGCTGCTGGTACAGAAGTACAATACATTCGATTTTACCACAGTGTATCAGTCTCTGTGTACAATGTNAATATTCGTTTTTAACATGGTTACATGATTCATGCTCCTACTTTCCCCTTCACCCCCCGTTCCCCCTCCCCATAGCCGATGCACATTTCCACTGGTTTTATCATGTCTCGTTGATCAAAACCTATTTCCAAATTGTTGTTAGTTGCACTGGTGTGGTAGTTTCGAGTCCACGTCCTCAATCATGTCCGCCTTAACCCATGCATTCAAGCAGTTGTTTTTCTTATATATTTCCTCTACTGCAGTCCTTCCTCTGAATGTGGGTAGCGTTCTTTACCATAAATCCCTCAGACCTGTCCTGTGTCATTGCATTGCTGCTGGTACAGAAGTCCATTACATTCGATTTTACCA